>NC_133756.1:30590365-30765365 GCF_036562045.2 Rhinolophus sinicus
GTTATCCTTCTGAAAGTCACGGCTTCCTCTGGCTGCAGGCAGCTGCGGCAGACCCAAACGTCTGCTCACCTTCCACATTTGTCAACCTGTTCATTACAGTGGTGAATTTGACACATCAGAAATGTCCCTTTGACAGGAAAGTTTATCCTGGAATGAAAACTGAAGCAAAAGAAAGAAAACCAAAGAAAGATGAAAGCGTAATTTATATTCTCAGATTTGCAATTGTAGTCTTGTCTTAAAGGCAGGATATATGTCAGCTCTTTAGGAGCTGAAAGATGCTTGCTCCTGGAGCCCGGGTGCTGGCTAGGGCCTGATGGGGGCACAGAGGGCCTGGCTCATTTCACAACCCAGTAGGGCTTCCAGACTCTGAATCGCTGTCACTCTGGGATGGCTGGCTGCCTGTGAGTCCATCCGGGACACACACATCTTGGGAGAAACTGGCCCATAAACTCCAAGAGACAGGAGGGGTACCCTGGTATTTGACTGCCACAAACCTCAGGTTACCAACACACTGGTTAATCAATAGCCCAATTTTGTTTAATCCCTGGGTCTTCACAGTCAACACCTTTTGTCCCCTTTTTCCATTTTTACTACACCGGAAAGTCAGCGAGGCTTCCTTTTTTGTTTTTCGAGGTAGAGGAGGATGGAGGGTTGGGGGAGGAGAAGCAAGAATATCTTGCTCCTTATCTCAACAGTGACCAAATCTCCTGAATTTGCCTTGCGTATGTCCCTCTGTGTCCCACCAGCTCCTCAACACCTCTAAAAGACGAAATCCTTATTAGACTGTCAGAGTAACTCTGGTGAACAACACCCACCTAACTGAAATAATAATTGTAGAATCATTATCAATTATAGCCTCAACCAGATATGATTGTGTGTTCAATTGGCTTGGCATAGATAAGTATATGTTTGTGCAGTAAATGCGTCTGTCAAGATTTTTTTTAATGCTCTTAGCTGGATTTTCATTAATGAAGAAAGTATTAATTTAAATTAAGCACTCTGAGATCTTTATTAGTAAAGTAATCAGCAGCAAATAAGCTGGTTAATCAGTTTATATATCCATATATATCTTTCAGAATCAATGTTTTCAATTGAGACCATTGCCAAGTGGTTAGAATAAGACAGAGAGAAAACTTGCATGAAAAACATTTCATTTGCTTGGCTGATGTCGGCAGAGCCCTTTGGCGTCTCTGAATGCAGTCAGTGATGCATCTACGATGACTGTTTAAAATGTGTTTAATTGGCATGAAAAGGCACTAACTGAGAGCTGGTGGGGTTTCCATTATCAGGGTGGACATCTTATTTACTTAGTGGATCCTGAGAATAAGATGAAAGCATATGAGAACTGAGATAGGGGGTTGGGACATAAGCTGATGGGTTTTCTTGGTTGGTGGGGGGTGGTAGGGAGTTTTACAATCATCCAGGCTATGCAAAATGCAGCTTTGTAATACCCCTGGTGTCCCTTGTACCCTCAGGAGAAGGACCAGTGGGACCTTTTCCTAATTAAAATCTGCAGAATTGTGAAAGTGGCAAACACTGTGGGTCCTTGCATTTTAGAGATTGTGTTTTTATACAGCTCATCCCTTTAGTGTAGTTCAAATGCTGGGTGGAGCAGAAAGTTTCATTTTTAACTTCAATCTCAAGGAATACAAAGGGAGAAGAGGGTGTTTCTCAAGACATGTAGTGCTCTTTAGTCATTTGAATAGCTTCAGAATCTCTTGAGATATTGTACACGGCACGGTACCGTTCCTTCTGCGGAGTCCTGGGGTTACCAGCCCCCTGCTGAGTGCATACTTAAGTCAATATTTCCACTAATTGTTACATTACAAATTGTTCCATATCCCAGTGGTGGGAGCTCACAGTGATGCCAGCTGTGGAGTGATAACACCTACACACAGCCCCAAGAGGTCCCCACGTGCTGTGGGATTTGCTTTTTGAGAATGCGAGTCAGTGTATCATTCACATATCCCCAAATTCAGCACTAACAGAATAGACAGAGGATGGCAATCAATTGATTTTCATCCAATCAAGTCCTCCATGGAGAGGGCTTATTAACATGTCTTAATTGTGCTTGAAACTTCTGGAGTTCAGGAATGCCTTCAGATGCTTATACTCGCTTCCATGCCAATATTCAACCCCAAGATCTCTTGGAGAATGGGTCTAATTTGTGAGCCATGTTAACTATGGTGATCCAAAGCTGAGGCAGATGGATTAAGAGAATATATTTCTTACATTATACAAATGCACTTTATTTGTATGTATTTGTTTAGTCTGCTGCTAATGGAGAGCTTTGAGATAAAGTTTCTATGGGAAGCATTTGAAGGCTTTAAATCTGAATTGGAATCTGCAAAGTTGGAAGCTTAAATGGACTGGTGGGTTGGAACACTTCCTTCTCTAATCCTAAAGTCCAGACATATGTATTTTGATGGACTCTGGGGAAATCGTGCCCGAACTTCTCCTCCTTGGAGACGAGGGTGTTGCAACTTCATCCAAGTCCTGTTCACAGCCAGTGGAATGCTCAGGGTTTATGATAAATATCTTTAGGAAAAAGGCACTAGTAATACAATAAGCCTTTTTGACCAAGTTCATCATTGAAGGTTTGTGTCCCCTATTGGAAATTTGAAAGAGGAAAAGAGGAGTAAGAAGGATATTGGATTTATTCATACAGAATAATCTCACAGAGCCATTAGCCCTGAGAACTGGGTGTGAAAACCACAAACCCTACTTTGTACTCATATTCAGTGGAATCCTGTGGAGAACTGGGTGGCCCGCGGGACTTCAGGCAGTGCTGTTAATTCATAAGGGCCGTGCTCTCCCTGGAAAAGTGGATGGGAAACTCTCTTCACACTCCAACTCTTTTCCTTCTCATTGTTTCCTAAAAAACCCAAAGTGCCACTGGTCACTAAATTTTCCACAACTAGCAGGGATTTTGTACTAAAATGTATATAATATAATCACGTGCTAGGTGCTAGATATACCAAGTAGTTTCAATGTAATTATCTCAATTTCCATAACTATCCTGTGATGTGGAGACTTTTATCTTGCCGTGTTTTACAGATGAGGAAACTGAGTCAACCAATGGTTAAGTAATTTGCCCAAAGTCACAAACACAGTACCCAGACATCACAGCCAGACCTTACATTCAGGAATCAGACCTAAAAACCTAAGCACTGAACCACTACTGTCTGTTGCCTACCAAATTCAGCTTGGTGAATTTAGCAAAGGCTAATCATGTGACTATTACTGGCACAAAGGCTATTACTGGATATCTTATTATTTTCAAATATCACAGAAGGACTCCCCTCTGTCTTCACACTCCCTCACTGTAGCTTAGCTACAAATTCAGCTCCTTTGTGTCTGTGCTCTGCACTCATTGTCAATGCTTCTTACAAGGCAGACAGATCTCCACACATGGCCTGCTTCTAACCCTCACCGCATGAAACAGAGCTAAGTTCTGAAGAATGAGCTGAGAGTTTCCTCACTCCCCAGGGACTCTAGAGGAGGTGAGGTTGTATGGAAGAGCATATCCTAAGTAGGAAACTCAGTTCTCCCACTTATTAGTCATATGATTATGGGCAGGTGACTTGACCTCACTATGCCTCAGTTTCCTCATCTGTGAAATGGAAAAATATAGCAGCATTTATTTCATAGGAATTATGAGGATTAAATGAGTTAAAATTTGTTTGGTGCTTGGTATGTGGCCAGAACCATATAAGACTTAATTCCTGTTGTTATTCTTTGTGTAACTCTCAAAATAGAGGCTGAGACAGTATTTTAACATTTTTGGCTTATTCCAGATTGTCAATTTGGGTAATGGAGACAAGGATGGATTTGCTTAGCACTGTTGGGAGAGCTGGGTAGCCTATAGAATTGGCCCACTGTTCTGAACTTATCTGGACATGCCCACAATATAAATGCTTGTCCACAAAATGATGTAATTCACATATTTGTAAAAAATGTCACTCATTCAACAAAAACACTTTGAGTTCTTGATCTGGACCAAGCAGGTACTAAAGACACAAAGTTGAATAAGACTAAGGCTTGCACCCTATTCCCAAAGAGCACAGCATCTAGATGGCAGCAAATAAGCTAACCATAACACGATATGGCAAGTGCAGGAACGCTTCAGGGAAAGCATGGAAAAGCTTAAATATATTTGTATTTAAGCTGGGTCAGGATAGTCACTGAAGGTTGTCCAAAGCAAATAACATTTGAGCCAGGGCTTGAAGAATGAGTGAGAATTTGTCTGCTGGAGGATGGGAGTTGAACATGGGTATTCAGGCAGGAGGACATCTTGAAGACATGCATGAAACTATGAAAATTTAGGCTGTTTGGGGAACATTCTATGTAGGACATTAAGACGAAAAGAAGAGAAAAGAGGCAGGTTGTGAAGACAAACATTTGATTCTTAAAGGGAGAAAGTAATAATGTTTCACTTCTTTGGTTGCAAGCAACAGAAATGGAAGCCGGTCGCTTAAGCAAAAGGAAACTTTATAGGAATGATTTAGGTCCCCAATAAGAGAGAAGGAGGGCAGGCTGTCTTCTTCAGGTACCACTGCCTTATTTTTTATTACCCTTGTTTCACTCTGCCTGATTCAAAGTCCCAGGAGAGAGATTCTGATTGGCTGAGCTCAGGTCACATGATAACCTCATGGCTGTACTAGGTGATGAAAGGAAAGATTGGGTGGGCAGAGCCTCCCGGGACAGTTTCAGCTTCTAAGGTGGATAGTTAGCACACTAGAGGGCACCAAGACTACACCTAATCAGGAAAAGTAATTCCCCAAAAGGAAATCAAGGTGCTAATAGAAAGGGCAAATATTTGATGGAACAGACCCCAAATTACAGATGTCCATTATAAACAATACTAGCCTATGTTTGTTAACCATATGTTATATATTATCCTGAGTACAGGCTTTTTGTGTGTTTTATTTGCTCCTCATAACAATTGTAGGAGTAGCTGTACTCCCACTCCCACTCTGAGGTGTACTCAGAATAGGCATATTCCATTTTTACAAATGAAAAACCATTATAGCTCAGAGAGTTGAGGTTACTTGCCCAAGGTCACACAGCTGGAAAGTGAGTCAGTCAGGACTCAAACCCACATGCCTCTGATGGCCAAGCTCTCAACCACTGCATGTCGTACCTCCAAGTTTTCTGGTGAAGTGAAAGCATCTGCAGATTGGCACTGGCTCCCCACTGCCTCACCCCAGCCTTTCCTTCTGCCCCATCACCTCTGAATAGGCATGGTCAACTTGGGGGACCCAAAGACCTGGCTCATGGAAAGGAGCAGACAAGCAGCTTCCTTAGTTGTCCTACCAGTAGGTTGTACAAACCAGCTGGGTAGCGTCCTTTGCACTCAGACCAAAACCTAGTCTCTCAAACTCTTTGCGAGTGTTATGTGGAAAACCCCAAATCAATTCATTGCAAAGCAATTTACAGTATCACTTTCTTTCAAGCCCCAACAATGGAGAGTTAGACATCCACAGGGCTCCAAAAATTAATGACTGAGCAGAAGCTTCAGTAATCCCTGTAGGCAGATCTGCCCTCATTTAAAAAAAAAAAAAATTCTACAAGAATTAAACTTACATCAGAATGTAGTAGGGATAACTTGTTCATCAATGGTAACATCTCCCAAAGTACTGGGCCTGCCATTTTCAAATCTAGAATCACATATTTAGTATAAGTAGGGAAAACCATTCATGTCATCCAGTCACTCAGTCAGCCCATGAGTCATGAGTATTTATGATCTGGTGGGCCCTGTGCTAAATCCTTATAAGTTATGTTACCTAAACAGTGCAAGGAAATGAAATCTCAGAGAGGTTTAGCAGCTAACTTAAGGTCACACAGCAAGTAAGGGGCTCTTTCAATGATTCTGTGCAGTGTTCTGGGTCATGAGCACACAGCAAAATGTTCACTGACCTGGATGGAGCTTGTTATAGATTTTGATCAATATTGACTACTCTGTACCAGTTTTCACAGACTGTACTATTTTCACATCTTCCCTGTGCAATCCAAAAAGGACACATGCTGCCTCTTGTCGGGAAAGGATGCTTAAGAGTTTCAGCAAAATGGAGACTTTTGAATTCACATCCCCATTCCCAGAACTGTCCTCGCCAATTAATCATCCACACTGGCCACTGGCAATGTGTCTAAAATGCAAAACCAATGACGCCATTTCAGGGCTTAACATCCTTTAATGGCTCCCAATTACCTTCAATAGAAAATCCACATTCATATGGAGTGCAGGACCATTCATAGTCTGACCATTCATCCTCTGTCTTGTCTGCCAAAACATCCCCCCATGCTCTCTTCACTCTAGCTGTATAACTCTCCTAACACTCTTCAAGGTACTGACAGACCTCTCACTTGTTTTCTTTAGAACCCCCTGCCCTTCCATGTCTGCCCAGTTCACTTCTATTCAACCATCAAAACTTAGCTCAAGCATCCCTTCCTCAGGAAAGTTCCCACCAGCATGATTGTGTCCATCCTCTGTGCTCCTCCGAACACTCCCATCGCATACCAGGGAGACTATAACTCTGGGCTGCAATGATATCGGAGACAGGAAGTTTGGGGGCTGCATGGGACATAAATTCCTACTCAAATGAGAATAAACAAAAAGGAAATAATAAATGGACCTCACATAAGGGTCATTTTGAGGTATAGCGGGCTTCAAATGGTTCAATCAGAGTTTCTACTTCAGTTCTCTATCATTTTCTCAGATCTGTCTTCCTAGATGCCTTCGCTTTGTCTTCAGGCTAACTTCCCCAAGGTAGCAAGCCAGTTGCTAACAGCAATTGGGACAATACACTTAGAGAGGAGCAGCGAGAACCTTCCTCCTAGTTATCTTTCCCTTTGGTATGATGAGGCCAATTTAGGTTGCATGCCCATCCTTGGACCAATTACCATCACCAAGGGAATGTAGAATAATAATTAGCTGCAGACAGGATACCTGAACCAATAACAGGCAAGGGTGTGTGTAGGATTCCCATGATTGGTTTAGCCCAGTATGAGTCAGCTTCCCTTAAATCACATAGCTTATGTAGAAGTAGGGTGGGTACATGAATAAAAATGAAGTTCTGCCAGGAGGAAAGAAGGGAATGGGTGCTGTCTAAATCACTGCAGTGGCTGCATGTGTGTGTACACACATCTGTCCTCTCATAAGACGATAAGCCTGCTAAGGACAAAAACCATGATTTGTTTATCTCAGTTCCCATTGTCTAGTACAGTACCTGAAAAAAATCTTGAGGAAAAAGTGAGATAAGTTATAATTCTTAAAATAGTACTGGAGCTGAGCTTTATGCAAAGCAAATTAAAGATTCAGGTTTGCATGAGGTAAAGGGGAAAGGCATTATTTCTACCTGCTAAATCTCTGTTTGGTATATAAATTAGACTTTTTAAAAAGACATGTTTCTGTCTGCCAGGTTTTAGAAACAGTGATCTAAGAGTCAGACATTTCCTATTAAAGTTTAAAAAACATAGCTTTAAGTCATACATTATATTGAACGCTTTCATATCTCATCTGATTCAGTAGGTTTTAAACCTCACAGAGGTCACATTTTGAAACAGTAGTCACTTTTTACAACATCTCCAAACATTAAATAAAAATAAAAATTATTATGAAGACTAGAGATGTCCATAGAGACCACGAACATGACACTTGACTATGATTATTATAAAGGACACTATTATTTGGAGTCTGAAGGTTACAAAGGCTGGCTCATTTCATTTTTTCTTTATTAAATTGAAGAAGGAAGGGCAGATTCTATCAATGCTCATCTGTTTTTTTAAAGAAAAATACCCTATTTAGAATACAGGTTCTTAACCTGTACCAACCACAGGGATGCTTTGAGTCCTCAAAATATGTGCAAAATTTTGTGTGTGTGAACATGTTTCTCCAGAGGGATCATAGTTTATGTTATGGTCTCAAAGGGGTTCTTGATCCACAAAAAGGTTAAGAACTACAAATACTGGAGAGACATTTCCTCAACACTATGGTTGTCCCAATAACTGGGGTTTCATATAAAGAAGAAAAGCTATTCCCAGGGTCAGACGATTCATTTAGATTGGTCACTTCCAGGAAATAGGTCATTCTTGAGTTTCTCTTAGGATGTTTCAACTTAGAGTTATAGAGTCAGTAGATACTTGAATGGGGCTCTATAAAGAGAAATCAGCGAAGCAATTCCACAGCCCCCACATCCGCCCATGCCCACTGCTGAGCTTTTTTTCAAGCTTCTAACGGGCTTATTCTGATGCTCGGGCACACCATTGCTAGCTCTCACGTATACCGTATACCGGGGACCATTTGGAATTTGCCCAGCCAGGTAGGGACATTCCATCAGCTAATATTTGTAAACAGAAATAAAGCTAGTGGTTTGTTGTTGTCTCTGAATCCTTGCAATTCTGATGTGTTATTACCTCAACCATAATAGATAATCTTTAAGAGGAAAGTAAAATCAGGAGGGTGTGTGGATGCATGCGTGTGTGTGTGCATGCGTGTGTGCGTGTATGTGTGCATGCGCTGGGTGTGAACTCAGGGATGGCTTGGAAAAGGTGCTGTTTGGTTCCCCCCATGAAGCAAGCATCCTTGTCAAAGAAGGAGGATTTGTATTGTTAGTTATCTGCTTTTTCTTTGTTTCCCTTGTTTCAGTGTTGAGTTGCATTTTACTGTTCAGAACTTGAAGGATGCATTCAAACTTATGGAGCATGACATTTTAACTATCTCATCTCACCATGATTCATCTCAATTTACTTTCCTCCAAACTGTAGTCTTGAGAAAGCGCACCATCTCCGGGATCTCCACTGGGTAGAAGACCACAAACAGCATTAAATGAGCTCAATGTCAGCTAAGTTGTGAGCAAAGCTCACTCATTTGTTCCTCACTGTTCTCCTAATGAGCTGTTTTACTTTAGGATGGAAATGTGGGGGACATCAGCAATGGCCTCTGCAGTGTATTGCTGCATATTGCACTAGCTGAGGTTACTGAATATGATGAATTAAAAAATCGCACAGGAACGTGAGGATGTGCTGAGCCCATCGGGGTTAACACTTCATATCTGAGGCTTCTGTTTGTCAAACCCTCGCTTTGCCCCCAGATGATTCATTACCTGCAAAAAGTATCAATCCCAGGACTCAATATACAGCTGCCAGAATATATTTTACTGTCTTTAATTGACTTCTGTTTTAGAATTCAACCTCAACTGAACTTTGGTGGTAAAATATCAACTCTGTCTTCATTCACTCCAGGAGCCTCTGCTTCTGAGTAGAATGAATCGATAATGAGGTCATGAACAAATATTATTAATGCCTTTTATTATTTATATGGATGTTAATGTGTCCAATTGACACACAACTTTCTACCTCTCTTGTCTAACACTCATGACCCTTGGTACCCCCTTCTCTTCCTCTCTCTCTCTTCCCATTCAGTCCCAGTTACAATGAAAGAATAATATATCACAAGCCATGACCCCTTGGCCTTTATGAATTATCTGTTTAGAAAGATGTGAAGCCACCTTTTATATCCACCATAATAGATACTTAGACATAGTGGATCAATAGTGAACAAGTTTGCTGGTTATAGTTAATGGGTACCAAAGGGACACTCTGACAGTGACCTCTGACATTGTATCTGACAAGAAATCTTTAGAGCAAAAAATAGAAAGATGGATAGTTATGAATGTAGATCCATAGCAAATCATGATAATTTTCTCCAGGTGGAAATAATTCAGACGTGTATGTAGTCACTCATATCTGCAAACCCTTTCATTGGGACCCCTGACCTAGAAATGGCAGTCCATGGCTACACTATTTTGGAAAAAGCTATGGTGCTAAGTCCATTTGTTATCCAAGGAGAAGCCACCGAGATTGTTTCCCTGCCAAAGAAGGCTTTTCTCTTTATACTATAGGCTATCATTTATAATTTTAAACAGGCATGGATTTGTTAAACAGCCACATGGTAATGGGTTTCTATAAGAAGATCCACAGACCCATAGTTCTGGAAAGAAATTGAGCTTACGAGATATTTAAAAACCTAATGGGAATGGAATATTTTGGATTTCTTGAAAAGATGGTTTCTGCTCTGCACATTGTCAAAGGAATGTAACAATAAATCCATTGTTGTGTGTCTGAGAGTCTGTTTGAGGCAATTATATTTTCATACATTCTATGCAGTTGATCTTAGGGAAATCCACCAGGGCACCAAGCCCACCTTTTCATGTCACTGTACTGCGGGGGACTCCCAGGGATGAGCATTAAAGGTGTCGAGGAGGTTTTAAAAGACTCAGGGAAACAGAGCTCATTTGTGAGTGGTCCTGAAGAGAGCAGACTGCAGCATTCTGCCTGGCAGAGAAATTAATAGACATGGCATCCAATCCGAAAGAGAGAGGGAAGGAATGTATGTGCAAAGTCCTTTTCACGCCACTCCACATGTACATACCCTATTATGATGTCACACTCCAGTAGGATGGCTCTGAAGTCTCAATGGTCTCCCTGCCGCTAAGCACCTTTGAAAACACATTTGTCCCAACTGTTCTTTTCTTTTTATCCCCCTCTCATCTGTGTAAGATGAATCACTGCTGGATCTAGACTGACTCCGAGAAAGAGCCAGGTCCTGACGAGTAGCCAGCCTCCTATGGCTTAAACATTTTAATTAATTTCAACACTAACGCACAAATGAAAGTTAATCACTCTGCCACAGTGCTTTCTAATTTACTAAGTTTGTTCATTAAAACTTTCCTTACTGAACTTTGATTGAATGTCATGCCTTTTTGGAGGCCTTTCAATCTGCCTTAAGGGTTTTAAAGTGATATCTTGGGTAGCCACTGAAAGCTTTCAGTGTTTGCTTAAAGAGAAGAATGGGGAAAATCTGATCAGCAAGAAATCTTCTCGGTGCTGAACAAAGAGCCTTTTAGGCGGCAGGAGGCTTGTAAAAGCAGGTTTGTTTTTAAGCAATACATAAAAAAGAAAGGGAAACTTAAGTATCTAATAAAAAAATAAAACCAGTCACCTAAATACTTGGCAAAACTTGGAAATACATTTCATGGTCAGATGCAGCCATCCTTTAAAAACCAATAGAACGGTAACATTTTGTATTCACGTGGGGAGAGATATTCAGAATGGGTGTGCCAACCTAATTATTTTGGAATCAATGTAATACAAATCTTAGGTACACAGTTCTACCCGTTAATTGCTAGCACCTACATTTTTACTGAGATATTGTTTCAGTGAAGCCTTTGATTAACAACTCAAGAAAAATGCAAGCTTTACCTCTCTCATTAACAGTATTTAACATTAGGGGACAAAATACCCCATCCTGTCAGTTACATGAAAGCAGCTCTCCGGCTGCCACGCAATTACTTTTTCAGTAATTGAATGTTAGTGCCTTCAGGAATATGTTTCTGCCCTTTTTCTACCTTTCCACTCCCCACCCCCCACCCCCAGTCAGAAAAATACTTTTAAAGTTTAATAAGCATTCCAATAATTTGGGAGAAAAAAATTCAAGTCAGGGTTATTAATGAAAGCAGCACTTCTAATATGCCATGAATCAAAAGACAAGTTTTCATATTCATTTCCATGTTCTATAAATACTGCTCAGTGTTATGCAACAAGACATGACAAACTCATTTTTAAAAGGTATTTTTAACTTCAAGGAGCAAGAAAGGTTACTCAAATTCATTTTACCTCGGAAAATGAAGCTGGATTGGGAAGAGCTCCCTCTCTCAGTGGCGGAGGGCAGGTCTCATCACTACGAGTTGGCTCGTGAAATAGTCCAACTTTCCAGGCTCTTGAAAAATCTCTTTACTAGAATCTTCTCTTCAGATATTTAACCCGTGTCCACCAAAACATGACCGAGAAAGGAATATGTCAGTACAAGACAGGGGCGTGATAGCAAGGTAGTTAAGCACTGAGGTCAAGCAACCTGACTTGCTTTTGCTGTTAGCTGTGTGACCTTGGGCAAGTCATGTAACCTCTCCAAACTTGCTTTCCTCAACTACGAGATTAGCATAATTTATAGGAGCTATCTCATAGGACTTGTGTGAAAAGTAATAGTTAATGCTAGCACAGCATTTGTTACATATGAGTATAAGTGGCATTTAGAGGTGCCAACAATCATTTCCTCCTGATCCCAAGTTCAAGAATCAGTATTATTATTATTCCCAATTTACAGAGGAGAAAACTGAGTCACAAAGAGGCAAAGTAACTTCCCAAAGTCACACTACTGAGTAAGTTACAAAGCTAGCCTTTTTAACCCCAGTAGACTAGCTCCCAAGCTTGTGCACTCAACTTTTTTACTATGTTTAAAATAGAATATTTGTCATTTCTTGAAAATTGGCCTCTGTCCATCATCTTGCAAAAGAATTTGTTACATTAGTGTTGGTTAAGATTAGGGTTGAGGGCTATGGAATCAAAGCAGCAAGAACAGTACATATTTTATGTAAAAATTCCCAATACCAGTGTCTTTGCAGTATTTTATAAAATATTACAACCCAGAGGCTCTTCCATAGCACCAGGGTAAAAGGGAGCACCGTTTGTTCTGTAGACAAGCCTCCTGCTATTATTCTACCCATCTCTGAAATCATAAAGCTCTATGCCCAGTCTCCACCCTCTACCCAGAATACTTTGCACAGCCTCCCCTCCTTCCAAGAAGACTTCCATGCCTCTCCTATTGTCACACTTGACTGAGAGCTCTTTGAAGGCTGGGCCTTGACTTACCCATTTCGGTATAAGCAGACACTGCTGAATATTTTCAATTAGTGTTTAATCGGTACTTTAAAAAACTATTCTCAGTGGATATAAAATGAGCAGATTCCTCATAACATTTCATGGCATTAGAAAGCACTGAGCATATACATGTTTCCAAATGATCCTTCATTTGAAGTTTTTCAGATCAACATAATGCACATGACCCACTGACCCTGAAAAGGACACATGGAGGGAACAAAGGAGCACTGGACAAACCTTACATGAACTAGTTAATGGATTAACCAATCAATTAATTATTAACATGATATACAAACAGAAGAGTCTTTTCTTGGGGCTTGCAAAGAACCAGGATTTAACTCTAGGACTGATATAATGGGTGAAGTTAATTGAACTTTCTGTTCATTATTAACCCCTCCAGCCATGGTTGTCACGAAGGCGGGGAAAGGAGCAGAGACATACTTTTCCTTTGGAGATAATACCATTTGCAAGCAGTTTAGAACAAGGGGTTTCTGAGCATGGTAGCTGCATGCAGCTGTGCAGGGTGTGCACTGCACAATTTCCTGGTTCAAAAAGGAATACCTTGGAGTTGTATGCCTCCTTCATTTCATCTGTAAAACCTAATTCAGAGGCTTATAATGCAGATTGAAAGAGCTACCCTTTCTGAATCCGAGAGCACAGTGCCTGACAGTGACTCATGGAATAGATTTTTGTTAAGAACTTGCTCTTAGAGGGTACTCATGGAATATATAGTCTAGGGGAGTATGCAGACATTAAATTAATAAATAAAGACACAGATATCTACTTACAAATTGCAGGGAGTGCTCTGAAGAAAAAGGAAAAGCAAAGAACAGTGGACTATGTGGGATATAACTTAGAGTGGAGGGGTAGGTATGGACACAGAAGGTCTCTCTTGGACATGACAGGCTGGGCACAGGGAAAGTCTGAGTTCCCTTAGTAGGCAGTGGTGGAAGAAGTTGGCTTTCTGGGTTGATGGTACAGCTCCTGCAGGAATGTGTCTGTAACACAGACAGCAAAGCGGACACTGGGATAAACTGAGGTTGGAAGTTCTAAACACATGCTCCCTTTCTTGTTTCACTGGTTCTGTCACTCGAGCATCCATTCCAATCCCTGCACACCAGCTGGTGAGTGATGTTATGTGGTTCTAAAACGTTATGATTCAACTCTTTTGAGAAGGTCTGCAAGCATAAGTGCATTCTTATGAAAATAGCTGATGTAGGTGATGCTGAACTTTGGGGACCCTATGCCCCTTTCTCCTGCCTCTTTTTCCCTTTTAGTGCTTCCTTCAGTCAGTACCCGGAACAATGGCATTGATGCAGGCCCCAAGCCTCCCGCTGTTAACACCCTATGTAGATCTTTCCTGTAAGTGCCCGTGCTTCAGATCTTCCCCATGTTTCTTTCCTTTCATTCCCCATCAAACCTGGCCTGTTCTGTGTCCAGTTCCCTCTGGGCCTGGCTAAATGACTGACTAGCTCATTTGATTATTTAAATTAAGTTCATAATGGCTTAATAGGTTAACCCTTACATGTTGCATGAAATACTTAAATTTCAGCCATTGCTTTCAGTATTCTGACAAAGACAAATACTCATATGGAAATTTCAAGCCCAGTTGAAGAACAAATGGGGTAGATTTTTAGATGGCTGATAATCCTCAAATCTCATCATAATGGTCATATAGGGGGAGTGCAGTAGGTAGTAAGAAACTTCTATGCCAGAGGCTCGATCCAGACTTTGACATGACTTAATTCAACCCTCAGAATAATACTTTTCTCTGCTAAGGGATTCTGTGGCTTTCCCAGTCACACCACAGTTTCTGGTTAGGTAGGCAAAGAACAGTTGGAGAGCTATGAACATTGCAAACGCATTACCTACTTTTCAGCTAGAGGCCCGAGAGGGATTCCCCTGAGGGCTTCTTATATCACTAGATGTCACATTGTCCCCTTACAGGTAAGGGTTCTTCTGGCATTGACCAGCGTCCCAAATTAGAACCTGTGACTTACTTTTTTGTTGTCAGTTCGTACATGATAGAAGAAGAGCCGGCTGTCTTTGTAAATATCAAATAGACATTAGAAAAGAAAACTGTCTGCAAAACTAGATGACTTTCCTCATCTATAAAGTAGAGGATAAATATTACTTTACCTCACAGAATTGTGAGGACTGAAATAGCTGAATGTGGGTCACCAGTGTTGAGCACACGGAAGGTACCAAGAAATGCATGTTGTCATAGCTCCTAGTCCAAAATCCTTGGGACCCAATATGTTTCAGAATTCAGACCTTGTCTGATTTTGGAAAGGTACAAAAGTGCCTGTACCTAACACTATGTGATACTCCCAGTGGGGTCTGAGGAAACACATTCATATTTCTGTAATCAAACATCATATTTCTTTATTCAAATGTATACATATTCATGTAAATAGAATAAATAAAGACTATAGATAGTTTCACATCCAT
The DNA here is from genome assembly GCF_036562045.2 of Rhinolophus sinicus. Lineage (NCBI taxonomy): Eukaryota > Metazoa > Chordata > Mammalia > Chiroptera > Rhinolophidae > Rhinolophus > Rhinolophus sinicus. The sequence continues at coordinate 30,605,534 of NC_133756.1, forward strand.
TCGCATTATGTTTTGTCACTGCAATGGATTGAATTTCTGTATCCCACCACCTAAATTTATGTTGAAATCTGAACCCTAAATGTGATAATATTAGGAGGTGGGGCCTTTGGGAGGACATGAGATCATGATGGTGGAGCCCTTATGAATGAGATACCAGAAGGCTCTCTCACTGTCTTTCCACCAAGCGAGGACACAAGGAGAAGTTGGCAGCCTGCAATCTGGAAGAAGACTGTAACCAGAACCTAACAATACTGGCACCTGATCTCAGACTTCCAGCGTCTAAATCTGTAAGAAATAAATCTGTGTTGTTTATAAGCCACCTAGTCTATGGTACTTTGTTATAGCCACCCAAACCAAGGCAGTCACCAAATGCGTTGTGGCGCTTATGAAAAACACCTTTGTTTTGAACTTCATGGATTGAAAATAAGAGATTTCTATTATTTTGTCTGTAACTCAACTAGTAAGATTATTTTCCTTTTTCCCCCCTCTACTAACTATTCATGGACCACTTTCCTGATTTATTCTGATTATACTTTGAAATGTAGAAACTGGAAATTCTTAACATGCTGCTGCTAATTGAGGGCATAAGAAGTGACATGTAGGCATATGAGAAAGTGGATCATTCTATGTTAAGGTAGGATGAAACCTAGAAACTCAGAGATGTGCATTTTAGCTTAAAAGAAGAAGAAATTTCATAACTCCATGGACTGTGTTGTGAGTGGTTGAGCTTTCTGCCACTGGAAGTGTCCAAGAAGAGATGGCAGCGTATCCATCAGGGATGCAATAAGTGAATTTCTGCAATGCACTGGGGGTTAAGATACACAATGACCAAGGTCCTTTCCAAGTCTAAAACCCGATAACTCTTATGTTTTCATTAAGGTATTTAGTCACAACCAAGGAGATTTCATCTCTATTATGCCAAGATTTAAGGAGAATCAGGAAATTGTTATTTCTGTCTTAATCTTTTTATCTGATCACTGGGCTATCAGCATGCTAGCAGATATCGAAGGCAGTCTATTGCTTCAGTGTACTCTGTGGGAGGTTAATAGAGTTCTGTGATCAAATAAATTTGGTTAGACAACACTGGGTTAGACAATTTTAAAACATTTCTAAAGGACTCATTATTGCCTTCAAAATGCTAATGTATACCATAAATCTCCAAGAGGAAAAGGTAAAAGGCAGAGTTTCTCAAATTTATTCATCCATAGGTTCCAATTTAGGATGCATCTGGCAGGGTTTGTCTTCCACGGAACACACTTTGGGGAAAGCTAGTCTAAGAACGTCATGGCTTGGTCAAGTAAATTCAGATTCACAGAGGTTACCATATGCCAGGTGAGGGGTAAGGTGTGGGGCAGACAGTGATGACTAAGACCCATTTCCTGCTGGCATGGCGATCAGTTAAGTGTTAATGAAGCACCTTATCTTTTCACATTTCCTTTTCTGAATTCTTTGTCCTTCCTACCTTTACATATTATGAGAAATAACTTGCTAAAGAAGAATTCAAGATGTAGAGGCAGAAGTGCAGAGGACTGAGCAATTGCAACCTCTGAGTTTTGAGACTTCTCCTAGGCCCACGAGGCCACCGCCATTTGCTCACCTCAGTCCCGGCATTCAGCCTCATTATTTGTTGTCTCTGGGCACTAAGAAACCACTTGGTGATCTCTCTTAGATCATTCATGGTGGATGGAAGAGTGCAGGGCTCTGGTGAAGCCAAAGATGCTGAGTACTCAAGCCGTTTATTATTAGTATGATGAATACTGACAATGGGCTTATACTGTCTGATTATACACTTAATTTAATTAATAAAAAAATTAAGATCGTCACCATTAACTTGCATTTGCTCAGAATGCCACAGGGGTGATTAGTTAGAATGGCACTGAAGGTTTTATAGTCCACTCTAGTAAGAATTACTTTGGTACCAATTAGGATTTTCCATAATATCATCCTGTGTAATACCTCTATTACATTGCACATTTTCTACAAGTGATTGAGTTCAATACAACACAGACACGATGTCACAGGACTCTCCCTCAGAGCATGCGAGGGAACTCCCACGAATGTTAACACACTCACTAAATGGAGAGGAGACCCTGGTTTTTTATATTACGCAAACCCATTTCAAGGGTAATGATTCTCTGTCAGTTTCTCAGCGCACTGGGAAATTAGACACCCCCCTCCCTCGCCCCCATGGCTGCAGAGGCTTATGCAGACAAAGGTCTGGCTTGCACATCTCAGATCTAAACTGTTCCTTCTTCCATATAGGGATTTTTATTTTATCAAGTCTATTTGACTTTAAATAGCTTACTTTCAGAGCCAAAGAAGAGCAAAGCATCTAGACAACTATTTTACAACTTAAAAAAAAAAAAATCAGTACATGAATAATTCCTGTTTGTTGAAGAAAACTCAAGTGGGAAAACATAGATAAGAAGAAAAGAGTATAAAAATAACATTTGGTCCCATCAGAAATTCGCTTTTTACTTGGTTATATATCTTTTCAGGTTTTTTTCTATGCAAGCAAAATTTTACATTTTTAAATATAAATGGGACCATATTACACATGCTGATTTGTTCAACAACAACAGCATCTTGTTGGGTCAATAATTATTTTTTAAAACAATTTTTAAGTTTCATTATAGGTTTTTTTAATCTGTATTCACTCAAGTAATCACTTGTTGTGGACCAGCAATTTCTTAACATTATAAACATCAACTGTGATGAATACCTTATTGGAAAATCCTTTGAGCACATTTAAAATTATTTCCATAGAATACATTCTTAGAAGTGGAGTTGCTAGGTTAAAACTTCAGTACATTTGAAGGCTTTTGATATCCTTTGCCAAATCACCCTTCAAAAAGGTTTTACCAATATTTGTTCCCAACAGTATCCTCACCAAAAACAGGCCTTTAAAATTCTCATTCCTTCTTGTCTTTGCTGATTAAATAGATGAAAATGGTATTGTGTTAGAGAAATTTGCATACTCTGGGTCAAAAGGATGGGTGTGATCTACATAGGTAGAAAGTGGGGAGAGCTAGGAATGTAGCATAAGATATTAAATATTCAAATATATGAGCCTCCAGTTATTCAGTAAACATCTACTGAGCACTCAGTCTTTGTCCAAAGGACTTTTAGTGTGTGGAGGATTTTGGGTTTGTGGGGGAGGTGCACAGGAGGTCTGCCATGACAACAGACAACAACATAATACAATGTGGAAGCATGTCATAGAGACATGAGCAGGACGTTATGGCAGTATCTGTAGTCAGAGAAGGCTTCTTATCAGAGGCAGCCTTGAATGGCGATTTGAAGGAGGAGGAAGAATTGGCTAGTGGGTGGGAGTGCGTGGCCAGCATGGCGTAGGAAAGGGACTGGATGAACTTTCCCGTCTTCCTTCATTCTGCAGATTTGTATTGATGGCCTGCTATGTTTCAGGCACTGTTCTAAGACGTGGGGCCATGGCGATGAACAGAGAGGAGACCCCTGCCCTCACAGAGCTGCGGTTCTAACGTGGGGGTTAGGTGGAACCACTGCCTTTAGAGCCCATTGCACTTAAAACTCGGAGAAGAGGAGCCTTGCTTGCCCTGTTCAAATTTGATATCCCCAAGAACAGAGCCTCAGTGAAATCTGTGAAGCTGTCAGAGGTAAGAGAAAAAGCAAGGGTAACTCAGATAAAGGAAAAGAATAATGAATGAGAGATGAGTTGCCAGGGAAAGAGAGGGGAGGCAGAGAAAAAGAAGAACAGGTGAAAGGGGAGGAGAGACTTGGCAGAGGGAAGGAAAGAGAGAAAAGGAGAAGATGGTGCTTATTGGGCAGCAGCCATGGGGCACCCTGACCCTCATGGCACTCTGTTACCCATCAAGGCTAGGCTGCAGATTGTTTCTCATTCCCCATCCTACTCCAATGCGATTAGACAGGGAGGAAAGAGGGCCATCCCCAGAAGGCAGAACAGACCATTTCCCTTGCTCAAATATTTATGTGAGCAGAAAGCAGCGGCAGCCAGGTGGCTGAGCTGACAGCAAGGCCTTTCTATTTCGGAGGACTTTCTCATCAGGCTCACGTCATCTTCGGTTCTGTGGCCTAACGAAATTGGACTTTTCATTTCTTCAAAGTATACCTAGTCCTCCTCCAAATGTTTTTCCTCCCTTGGCTTTTCAAAAATAAATAATAAAAGCCTACATCTTTCATCCCATCACATTTCCTGGACTTGGCACATCAGGCTATGAGGGTCACACCTACTTAAATCTCTTTTGTAGGCTTAGATCAGACAACTTGTGTCTGACTCGACCTGGCATAACAACTTAGAAAAGATGAAAACAGGAAGTTGAGAAGAAATGGGCAAAAAAGAAAAAGTCGTCCTGCATTTTCTTTGTTTCTTTTTCTATTCTTTTTGGTCAGCACAACTTTACAAATACTTTCACATTTTTGTTTCATTTTTTTCCTCCCTCCTAAAGCTGGCTGTCTATAAAAAATTCAGGACGATGTTCATTCCCTAAATGTCTTGGGTAATTGAATGGAATTTCCAGCAAGTGTCAAGTATTTACGATAAAAAAATATCTCCTGACTCCAGCAGTATAAGCCAAAGATTCTCATTAGGTACTACACTTTATTTAAATATATATATTTTTTTCTTCAATGTTTTAGGTGATGAAGAAGATTAAAAATGATCTCATAACAGTCAGTATAGTATTTTACATTCACTGACCTTTTTGTGTAATTTGATATGGTTCTTTAGGAAGTCCGCTATGGCTGTGTTAGGTGAAAGCCTGATTTATAAACATAGTTCAGGTGTATGGAGAGGAAGTAGGTGGAGTATGTATTTTGTTCTCATCTTGAGTTTTTATCTTTTGAATCAGCTCACACCTTTGAGCAGTTCATTAATGTATTTCCATTCTTTCTCCCTAAATTACTGCCACATTTTCTCCATTACTGCTGAGTTCCCCAGAGCTCTCCCCAGAAGAAACTCCAAATCATAATTTGGGAGGAGACAAGGGTGTGGCTGGGAACACAGAGCATCAAATCTGAAGGAAAATTCTCAACCAGGACAGAAACTATTTCTGGAGAGCCTAGAATATGGTATGGGGGTTGGATAGATAGATAAGACCCCAAAACATAGTAGATCAGCCTCACAGTGCTTGGTACATAGTAAATACCCCAAATCTAATTAATTATTTATTTAACCAATAAATTATGCATTGGTGAGAAATACCTGGTAGTCCTTTGTCATGCAGGGTCTCTGGTCCCGCTCCCCGCCCATGAATGCAGGATAGGCTGAGGCCAAAAAGGAACACCAACGGAGCCATGGATAGGGGTTCATGCCACTATAGTCTCACTGGCAGCTGTGTTGGAGACACAGGAAGTAGGACCCACACGATCTGCAATCCGCCCTCCGCTTCTCTGCCAACCAACCAACCAACCAACCCACTAACATAGCCATGGCAGTTATATTAGTGGCTAATGCCTAACTGGTAACAGCTGATGGCCACCCAGCCACAGCAGATGGCCATCTGATTACAGCTGATGGCCAACTAATAACCGAGCCAGCACCTCTCCACATGAGGCCGAGAGCCTGGAAATTGCTCTCTGGGAATCTGTCCCCACATCCTCTCTGAACTACCTGTCTCAAATATTAATAATGTTCTTCTCAAATGACCGTAAATTCCAAATTAGCTGCCATTGACACATTGTTACAAAGCTTACAAAGTATCTTAAATCCATTATCTCATTTAATTCTCACAGCAACTCTATGAGATATGTGTCATAATGTTTGCAAACAATGAGATGGAACTTGATAGCTTGTGACTTGCCCCCTCAGATTAAAAGTGCCCTCTAAATATCACATCTAAAAGAATCATGAAGAAACTACAGGACCAGAAAGGTTTTTTGTTCTTTTTAAGTCTAAAATTTACCAAAGAGAAGAGACTGATTACCTTCCAAACAATGACAGCTAGCCTGCCAGCAGGTTTCTTTATGGCAATACAATAGAGTAATAACTTCAAAGTGCTGAGGGGAGGGAAAAAGGTGAACCTACAATCTTATACCTAGCTAAATCATCATTTAACAATGAGTATAAAATAAGGACATCTTCATCATAGAATTCTAAGAAAGTTTACCATCTATAGACCCATTGAAAATTGAATCCAAAAAAGAATGGGAAGCAATAAACAGTGGTGAGTGGGCAAATTGGAAATTCAATTATTTTTCAGAAGTCTAAAATATTATATAAAAGTGAAACAAAATCTCTACATAATAATAAATAATAAAGAAAATGGGGAGAAATTCCATGAGTTGTTAAAGTTGTTAAAATCCTTCTCTGGTCAGGAGGAACAGAACAATAATGAACTTTAAATTCTGTTTTGAAAAAAATATAGTTTTGTATATAGGTTAACAAAGCAAGTTTCAGTTGTTTTGACTTTATTTACTTAAAAAAAAGAATCTCAAGAAAATATGGCTCCCTGTTAGGATTTGTTCAGTCTGGATGATAGGCACACGAGTATTATCTGTAGTTTCCTGTATGTTTTTCATAATTAAAAAAATTAAAGTCTCATTTGCTATTTGTCTGACTACATCAAAAACTTTCGAAGCATATCCTCTTTCAGGAAGGAATCCTACTCTAGACTTTAATTTAAGCAGATAATCCAATGAGCACCCAAAAGTTTAAAAATAAACATGTTTCCTATCCAAAGATGATGATACTAAAAATTAGAAGTAAGCTCCTGAAAAGCAGAGGCTTTATCTACTTCATATCTTCAACCCCCAAAGAGCTGGCACACAACTTAATATTAAACCCTCATAAATATATGTTGAAAGAATAAGAGTAAATGTGCTAAATGTCAAGTGGCAGGGAAGTATGTGTCATGCAAGGTGTCATGCGGGGTCTCTGGTCCTGCTCCCCACACAAGAATGCAGGACGTGGTGAGGCCAAAAAGGAACACCCACGGAGCCATAGGTAGGGGAGTCATACCACTATGGTCTCGCTGGCAGATGGGTTGGAGACACAGGACACAGGAACCACACTATCTGCAACCTGCCGTCCACTTCTCTGCAATCCGCAACCCGCACTCTGCCGTGCTAACCGCAATCCGCCCTTGCCAGCCCCCATTTTTCTGCTAGCATCGCCACGGCAGTTATATTAGTGGCCAATGGCTCACTGGTTACAGCTGACGGCCAACTAGCCACAGCTGATGGCCATCCAATCACAGTTGATGGCCATTTACTACCTGAGCCAGCACCTTTCCACGTGAGGCCGAGAGCCTGGAAACTGCTCTCTGGGGCTCTGTCCCCACAGTATGTAACATTTTAGAAAATTTTCCACCCAAATGCTTAAAATGTGTATTTTGATCCAGCTATGATTTATATTTTGACATGAGTATCAATAGTTTGATTTATACTTTGATGCAGATATGCGAGCATAAAGCAGCTGCCTGACCTTCCCTCCCTGTTAATTCTTCTTTCTCCTAAATGTGTCTCAGTCAATTTCAAGGGAGGCGTTGATCAGACCTTCACTAGAGCCCTCATATTTTTCGTCTTCCTCATGCAGGGGCACCCTCCTCCGTCTCAACTGAATTCCCGTCCCTAGTTCCAGCTGCCTTCTGTGTATCCTACACCAAACCATGTTTCCCTCCTTTGTCATTCGACTTTGCTTGTCCTCTTGTAGCTCCTACTTTCATGAGTAACAATACAAATAAGAACTTATAATGTTTTTGAACACTCACAATGTGCTGGTTATGACCCGTATTCTCTCATTTAATCCTCAAACAATCAAGGTAGGTATTAGTATTGTTCCCATTTTACAGATGTGGAAACTAAAGCAGGGAAATTAAGGAATTTGCCCGAAGTGAGACAGAGAGTAGGTGAATCTGATCTGAGAACTTAAGCTCCTGACCTGTACAGTAGCCTGCATCCACCCAGTAGCTGAAGGGGAGAGGGGGAGGGGGAGTGAGTGGGAAGAGGAGGAAGACGTGGGGGGAGAGGAAGAAGAAGAGGAGGAGAAGCACTCTCTCTACCCACTTCTAACCAGACACCAAATCCTGTGAATTCTGTCTCCTCATAAGAGCTAACATTTTAAAAGTACTTGAGTCTGTGCTAGGAAGAGCTTGAAAGTCTTTCAACAACCACGTGAGGCAGAGTACCACTAATAACATCCTCATGGGTAGAGAAACTGAGGCACAAAGAAGGTAAGTTATTTGCCCAAAGCCACAGGCTAGTGAATAAAGTCAGGACTAAACCCGAGGCGGCCTGGCTCTGGACCCATGTTCTTAGTCATTTCTCTGGACCATTTCTAGGCAGAAGCCCTCTGTTCTCTCCTGACCGTCCTCCTGCTGTGGCCTGACTTGAACTCTTAGCATCTCTTAACTGAACTACTGTAATAGCCACCTGTCTCTACAGGTTCTCCCCATCCCTCTCACCCTGATTTCCCCCTCCACACTGCCACCGGAATGATCTTTTGGAAACAAAACTCTGATCATCTTTTTTTCTGCTGGAAGAAACCTGAGACCATCCCTCAGTACTTGAAGAATTGAGTTCAGGCCCCTTAGTATGGCATTCCAGCCTCCTTCCCGGCTGCTCCAAGCTCTACGGCCTCATCTCCCCGCACTCCCTCAGTCGCACCATCCACCTTCTCACAGGACGGAACCTTGCAGCACTCCTGGAACATGCTATATACCTTTCCATTCTCTGTGTCTTTGCACACAGTGCTACATCTGTGTGGAATGTGCTTCCCTGTCTTTTCTGCCTGAGGAACTCTTCATCCACCCCCTGACCATCCTCCTGGCCCTCCTCTGTGCCTCCCACCACTGACCACAGCTATCATCAGGGTCATCTAGAGTGTCTCCCACATCAGCAGAACCTCTCTGGGCACAGAACGGTCCAGGGAGCAGCAGACATGCACCCATACCTGACATGTCCAGCCCAGTGTGGCCAGAGCTGCTTTTCTCATCCTTGCCCAGGCAGCTAGGTTCCCAGCATAAACTGCTGCACTAATCCATGAGCAGTGCACGGTCAACCTATAAAATGGGGCCTGCTGCCCGTTAAGACGCATGGTGAGCCTGAGTGAAGTCACTCCCATCCAAGGTACAAGCGGGGATGCAGGTGAGCAGAGCAGGATGAAGGACATGGTTCTGGAGAGGACAGCACACCCACAGCAGTGTCTGAGGAGACCGGAGAAAGGAGGTCAGATCCATGTTTCCTCCATCCCTCTTTAGGGACAGGTGTCACAATGAGACAACAGTGAGACAAAGATGCTAGGTGCCTTGGTGATGACAAAGAGGTTTCTGCTCATCCGATTTTAAATGCTGACTTTTAGCTCAAGTCTGTAAGGTGGGCAGGGCAGACTTTATGATCCCCATTTTACAGAGGAGGAAACTGAGGCTCAGAGAAATGACATGACTTGTGAAAGTTATGATGCAAAGGAGAGGTAGCATTAAGACTGAAAGTGTATGGGTTTTCTGTCTCCAGGTCACAGCATACTCTTCTACCCTAGGCAACACCAGCCCATGAGGTGTTTTGTGGGAATTTGGGAATTGCTCCCCCTTCCTCGGAACAGGAGCAAGAGGTACCCATGGGAGCTGGTTTGGTGAGCAGGCCACTAGCTGGATCACTGCCTCTCACCCGCCATGGCACACCTCACAGAATCTAGGGCAGCATTGTGCTCTGCCCCACCCAGCTTTGCCCCACCCTTGAGTCCCGCTTCTCTTCCCCCATCGAATCTCCACTCACCTTTGGACTCTCTCCAGTGAGCAGCTCTGGTACCAGGGCTGCCAGGCTGGATGGTTGTTACAGGCAGGAAGACTGTGGTTGGGGGCCATGCATCCCAGGGCTCAACCCCTTGGGTGTGTGAGGATGGCATCCATCCCCAGGTCCTTCCTGAACCACCCCCCGAAAACTCTGTCCTCATGAAGCCCCCAGTCTATTAAACGTCTCCCTGTCACCAATGTCTTCTCTGGCAGGAAAGGACACCCTGTGATTCAGTGCTTCACACAGAGTGCATGCGCCATAAATATTACATGATGACAGGATATTTTTTTCGAAAAGATGAAGGTCCCACCTCTCAGAACTCTGCTCCGTTGTACGTCTTTGCCAAGAGTGGGTTAAGATGGTCCATCTTTTAGCGACAATCAGGGTTTGGAGATTAGCAAAGTGAGAATTGGTCAGGTTTAATGGCACAGATAATATTTTATTTTTATTTCAATTTTAATATACTATCAACATGCAATGAAGTAAGATATACGGCAACACTTGAGGAAGGAACTGCCCTCCAACTTATCTTCAGTTACCAATTTGGGACCAGTTTCTGAAGTTATTTTTCTGCCAGTCTTGAGAATCTTGGAAAATTTTGGCTTCATCAAAATGATATATTAGGAAGGGTAAAGGTCACCTTAAACTTTGCACGAGAAATCAGAGCAGTATGTGACCGTGACACTTAGAAACATGTTCCCCCCAAAGATAAAAAGCCAGGAAAAAAGGAAAACTTCTTTCCGCTGAACAATGAAGTTTCTTCACTCTCTAATGGCATGCAAGATACTTATTTTGACCCTAGGTACCATTAGATGTACACATGGCTTAGCGAGTAGGCAACAGACATAGCTGGGAAGACCCTCAGGTCTGTAATTCTTTATTTATGTCTGTGGTTCCATTAGATAGGGCATCCTTTGGAGCAGGGACCACACCTAATTCACGTTAGTATCCCTACCGCCCAGCACACTGCCTGGCACATAGAAGTCACCAATTATAATTTTGATGAATAACATTACTAATAACAATAGTTAACATGTGTGGAGTATTTACAATGGACCAGACAGCTTTGAGTATTGTACGTGTAGCATTTTACACTTAATATTCAGTATAACCTCATGGGGTGACAATATGGGTTGAATTGTGTTCTCCCCAAAATTCATTTGTTGAAGTCCTAACCAGTACCTCAAAATGCGACCTTATTTGGAAATAGGGTTGGTGTAGACGTAATTGGTTATGTTAAGATAAAATCATATTGGAGTGGGGTAGGCCCTTATTCCAGCATGATTTGTATCCTTATAAAAAGGGGAAATTTGGGCATAACCACACACATGGGCGGAACGTGTGAAGATGAAGGCAGAGGTCAGGGTGATGCATCTACAAGCCAAGGGATGCCACAGATTGCCAATAAACCACCTAAAGCCGAGAGAGGGGCATGGGACAGATTCATCCTCAGAGCCCTCAGAAGACCCTGCCGACACCATGATCTCAAACTTCTAACCTCCAGAACTGTAAAACAATACATTTCTTTTGCTTAAGCCACTCAGTTGTGTGGTCCTTTCTGACAGTAGCCCTAGGAAACAAATACAGGATACTATTATTATTCCCATTTCATAACTGAGGAAAATAGAGCCCCAGAGGAATTAAGTAACTTTCCCAAGATCACCGAGACAGGACATGCTGGGACAAGGGTAGGTGCTCAGGCATCTGACTCTGACCTACTATATGACTTTCTGTATGTGAAAGCAGGATGTGCTTAGCCTGCTGAGACCCGTTACGGAGCGGCTTCACCTCTCATTCTTGGTTTCCTCTTCACTGAGCCAAGGTCACTGAGCTCCTATTCTGGGCATGGAAATGCTTGCACAGAGGTAGGAAATATATCCTTTTCCTTCGAAGAGTTGATAGTACAGTTGGGAAGATGAGAAAAGTGAAAAAGCCTACAGTATGTCAAGTCCTTCACACAGGGTATGCCAGAGGAAACTGAGACCTAGAAAGTGACAATGATTGTCAGACAACATCCACATAGCTGGAACATGATGAAGTTGAGAGCCCTCACCCAGGTCTGTCTGACTTTAGGACCCATGGTCTTTCTATTTTTCCCATCATCCTAGAAACCACCACAAAGTTGTCCAAGACCAAGAGGTGAGCGAATAGGGAATAATGGCCCACAAATGACTCATCAGGGCTCAAACTGGCTCCTGCCAACTCTGATATTGGGGCAGTGATGAGGACAAGGGATAAGTTTGAAACGACTTGTGGGTATGTGAATCCAATGGTTCAAATATTCACGGTTATCTTGTTTAACTCTCCCAACAACTTTATGAGGAAGACAGCACTTAGATTCTAGACACTGTTTCTCAACCACAGGAGTTTCTGTCCTCACCCCAGGAGACATTTGCCAATGTCTGGAGACATTTTTGATTGTCACAACTGGGGGTGGAGTGAGGGGAGTGCTGCTCGCCTCTAATGAATAGAGACAGCAATGTTGCTAAACATCCTACAATGCACAGAACAGTCCCCCCTTCAAGGAATTACCCTGCCCTACCTGTCAGTAGTGCCAAGGTTCAGGGACCCTGCTCTAGTGGATGAAACTGAGGTTTGTAGAGGTGAAGACACTGCCGGTAAATGATTCAGTAAATGAAGCCAGGATTCAGACTTGGATCTCTTGTGACTATGCCTAGCACATTTCTCACTCCACCACAGTGCCCTCTTCTGTATATGAAACAGGAAGAATAGCCTATGCTTTTGGAAAGAAGAAATGTTTGAAATGTTGGTTGAAAAAAATAATTTTAGCAGCTGGACTGTAAGGAGAAATAGAAGAACTCAAATGAGTCCCATCTTCCTAGGAATCTTCGCCCCTCCTCAAACTGCCTGGCTGTGGTAAATGCTGGGGTGCCCTGTCCAGGTCTATGAAAATTCCCCCTTTCTCACAACTACTCAAGTCCTCTCCAGCAATTGCCCTCAGCCTTCATTCAATGTCGTGCCTCCTGGTGGCTGCTGGGTAGAAAGGCTCGGTCCCCTTGCCTCAAGATAGGACCACTCTGAAGGCCATTTCAGCTGCAGAGCTCCCATAGCGTTGCCCAAGGACTCTTTGCGGTTTAACTTCTCCCTATGTCAGTCCTGCTTCCCTCAGAGGGGTTGCTCCCCAATACACTACCTACACAGCAATCTCCGTCTCGGAGTCTGTGTCCTAGGAAACCTGAGCTAAGTCACTAGATAAAACTGATGATTTAAAGATGGTGGCAACTCACAATGTAACAGTAAGTGAAGAAAATCACCACAAAAACTAGATATGTGCTATGGTACCAATTCTGCATGAAAGAAGATGGCATAGTGCTTAAAAGCTTGAGTTCCAGAGTGAGGAACAAACCTGAGTTCAAATATGAGCTCAACAAGTACTAGCGAATGTAATCTTGAACAAATTATGTAACTCCTTCAAACCTGTTTTTTCATCTATAAAATGGAAATATTATTAATGTCTGCCTCTTGGGTTGCTATGTTAAGAGTAAATGACATGGTGAGTGTACAATAAAAAAAAAGCCTGGAAGGACATGTTATAAAGTTAACGCTAAATACCCCTGAGCATTGGGGTTAGAGGAGATTTTTATTTTCTTTTCAATTGTCTGTACTTCCTAACGTTTCTACTATTAACAAATTATAAATGACATTCATGGTTGCAGAATCCTCGCCTGCATGCCAGCTGTTTCTAACTTTCATTTGGGGATCCATGTGGTCCAGAGAGCCTGGCTCCATGTTCCCCACCACTACTCCCATGACCAGGGCACAGCTTGTAACTGAGCCGGTCAGCTTGTTTGGGTCCTGCTGGCCCCAGGGATTGACTCAGGGGTGGGAACATGACCTAAGCCATTCCAATTAGAGTGAGTCTCTGGAATCTTGCTTGAAATACGGGGATAAAAGTGGACAACTGTCGCTTGCTAGGAATGAGGAAGCGCGTGTGTGACAAGCTGTTGATAGCCATCTTATAAGCACAAGATGAGCCTGCCTTGGGATGAAGTGGATGCCTTGGAAAGCAGAGCTGGGAAAGCAAGCAACCTTGTCCCTGCTGACACCACTGACTCTCTGGATCAAAACACACCCGATCTCTAGACTTTTCAAGTACATGAGTAAATAAATGCTCTTAATTGTTCAAGCAAATTTAAGTGGGGTTTCCCATTACTCGCAACATAAAGACTTTTGAAACACTTGCATTGTTTTCGTAATCAGAAGCTAACAATAAAAAGAATATTAAAAAAAATACCACTCCTTCCTCCTGGCCCACGTCAAACCCTCCAATCCCAATCACCAATTCCACGGGTGCAGGCTGACTTTCCTGTCAGTAAATGGCTGTAGGTCTTGTTGCCTGGATGCTCATCCAACATGAAGTGAACTCATGCCTTATGTTGCTCTCTGTCCCAGGTGTATATATTTTTGTCTTCCTAGTGAGTCAGAAAACAGCATGGGAGGAGGGGGGTCAGGTCTTATTATTCTTTTATAAATCTCACAATGCCATTTTATAGATCCCACACTGTCATTTTTCGTAGGTCTCACATTGATGAAAAGCCCTAATTTAGATTTTAACGTTATCTCCAAAAGAGATTAAACAAATAGTTGTAGCTTATACATTAGGCACATTTAATTTGTTGGCACACAAATTAATTTGCCAGTAAAATGATAGAAATAAATGACTTCCATTATCCTATGTAGATGTACATTATATATATATATATATATATATATATATATACCTAAATTAATAAAATATATATATATATATATAGATAGATAGATAGATAGATAGATAGATATTCTCCAGATAGTGAAGATGTCCTCTGAGAAATCCTTGGTGTCGAGCACAGTGCCAAGGATGACATTTACAATGTGCTTGCATGCTGAGAGCCAGAAGGAGCCCCAGTGGTCATCTAGTGCAATCCTTTCACTTCTTAGTTGAGGAAACTGAGGCTCACACAGACAGAGGGACTTGTCCAGGCGGCACTGCCGATTGGTAGCAGAGGCAGGCCTTGAACTCAGGTCTTCTAGGTAGCCAATAAATACTCATCCATTTGAATAAAACAATAGCAGTAGAATTACCTACAGAGCATTGTGCAAATTCACCTTGTAAGGTGCTCCACAAATGCTTCGAGAAGAGTTTTACGGCAGGTTCAAAGTTGTTAACTCATTTTTCAACTTGTCCGAGGCACCACATGATATAGAGCGCGAGGCTGATGTAGGAAGGGATTTTTCTCCACCAGTCAGTCAGGTGGCTTATTTCAGCCCCCAGAGTAGCTGTTAATCAGGTTTCAATAGACTTCAGCGTTTCACTCAGAACCTGTTGGCAATCCTAAAACTCCACTGATCCTGTCATCTCTGCAAAATGAGCTCTGGCTACGGCCCCATCCGTTTTCAGTTTTATTGAGGGATCCCTCAAAATAGTTCCTGCTGCAGCATTAATATGGGTCTCAGCAGGGACCCCCTTCTTTACCCCGAGCTGCTCTCTCAGGGTACAAAATGATGTGCTCATGCTCCCAGAGATTTAATAGCATCAAGGCAACTCTACCATGTTCTTTGTCCCAGTGCCAGTCCAGTTCTCCCCGTGGACAGAGTGGTGTCTATTTGGAGCTAGCACTACTCTCCTCTGGGGCTGTCAGACTGCATCCAATTTTTTCCCTTACAACTTTGCAGAGAATTCTTCTGCCTTGCTTTTTTATTTTTAATCAGACTTCTTGAATCACTTCGGTGACATTTCTGCATCCTTCTTTCCCAACCTCTTGTGCCAAGCAGATCTAACATTAATATCACCTAACACACTGAGCAACTACTATGTGCCCGACTTGGATCTAAGCAGATTTTTCTCATTCAAACTCACGACCACCTTTGGCTAAATATTACTATAAGTTTTTCTCAGTTGAGGAAACTGACACTTCAGGGATCTTCAGTGACTTAAGTCACACTATTAGGAAATAAGGGTGCTGGGATTTTTGAACCCAGGAAGTTCAGTTCCTGGGTTAGGACCCTTTACGAACATACTATACTGTAAGTTCATGAAATTGATTTCCTTAGAATCTGCTCGCATCAGTTCCACCCATATGCAAGTGACCACCAACCCTACCTTGACAGCAGGGCAGTAGGCACTAGATCACAGTGCTTAGAACATACGGCTCTATGAAAAGTATTTGAAATCTAAAAAAATTACTCTCCCCAAACTATTAAAAGAACCTTGCAAAAGGGCAACATGAACATTCCTTGTGATGTTGGAACAGTTTAGTATCTTTACGATGTTGAAATGTACACAGGTGATAAAATTGTTTAGGACTTAATACACATGAATGGGAACGCTGAGTAAGACAGTGGGTGGTATCAATATCAAAATCTAAGTTGTGATCATACTGCAGTTTTGCAAAATGTTACTACTGGGAAAATGACAAAGTGTGAAAGAAATCCCTCTATGCTTTCTTAAAACTGTGTGTGATTCCACAATTTTTAAAAATGAGGGAGGGAAAAGAACGTTGCAAAATAAAAATTAGGGAATAGAGACAGTGGAAATGTAATGGCTCTGTGCGATGTCAGAGGGATAGTGGATGGAGGGAGGGGGGTTCACACAGTGTGAGGGGTATAAATGATAAATGTCTAAGTATTGCTTTGTCTTGTGCACCTGAAACGAATAAAATTTTATAAATAAATAAATAAATAAATAAATAAATAAATAAAAATTAGTACAAGTTTAATTAAATGTTTACAAAATGTAGTATTATGTCAATTGGCCCAGTGTATCCTTTCATATATATACATATGTATATCACAAAAGATTAAGTAATTTTTAGCCAACTTACTATTATAAAACTCCTTTCAAATTTTGTTTGGCAAAAAAAATTGAGTGTGATTTTGGATGTGAGTGCATTGTAATGTTTGCTATGATGTGATTAGAGCCTTCAAAAGTAAGAATGTCTAAGGCCTGTAAAGGTCTTGAAATGACCCTGTTTGCTAACCATATCTCTTATCCAGCCTCTAATAAAGTATGTACCCTCGAAATCTAAAACTAGGATCCTCATGTCTATCAATCAATTCACTACTTCTTCCTATGTTCTCTAAACTGCTAATGGTCCACAAGTTGGCCCAACCTTTCTGAAGGTAAATTTGACAATATGTATCAAAATCTCAAAATTCTTGTGTATTTCTCATTTTTGGAGGACTGGAGACCCCACAGTGGTGAGGTTGAGGCAATTTTTATTGTTTTCTTTGCATTTTTTGGTATTTCCTAATAATTTCTAATAATTGGAAGAAAAGAAACCTGAAAAGGCATGCTGCTACCCACGAGAGGACTCCTTCATCACAAATTCAAGGTTATTAATATGATAGGAAAAATCATGAAAGATGAAACACTAACACAAGAAGTATGAACATAAAAATAAATTCAAGTAGGTATTAGAAAGCTCAACTTCCTAGGAATCAAAGGAATGAAGATGAAAAGACTGGTGATCATATTTTATCCAAGAGATTGGTGAAGATTAAAGGAAATTATAATACCCATGGTTGATAAGAATACAGAAAGTCAGGTACTACTGGTATAAGTATGAATTCTTACAACTCTTTTATAGTAATTTGGTGATACGTACCAAGAATTTAAAAAATTCTCTTACCTTTGGATTCAATAATTCCCTTCCCAAAAATTTACCTAAGGAAATAATCCATGATGTACACAAAAATATTTATGAATGGTGTACACAAAAATTTGCACAGGGATATTGTAGAGTTATTTATAATAGAAAAAAAGGAAGTAATCTAAACTGTCCAACAGCAGGAGAATGGTTAAGTAAAGTATACATTAATATTATGGAGTGCTATACAGGACATTAAAATGATAACAGAAATATCTAAAGACATAGAAAGATAATTAAATTGCTTGCTAGAAAGGAGGGGAAGACTACAAACAAGAACAATAAGATCCTATTTACATACATAATCTTTCTACATAAACACACACACATGAATATAGGAAATAGAAATTTTGATTATACACTGAAATGGTAAAGGCCATTTTTCTGAGTGGTAGAATTAAGGAGTCTTGTTCTCTTTGATTTGGCCTATATTATGAAGGAAAAAAAACAAAATAAAACAAAACAAAACATGAATTACTTTTGCAATGAAAATAAAACCTAAAATCTTTAAAAAAATGAAACAACAAACAAAAAGGATATTTGAGTGCCTTCTGAGTAGACTAGAACTTGCCTCAGGAGAACAGTTATAGACATGAGGTCAAAAGAACCCTGCATGTACAATATGTAGAATGGAGCTAATAGTACTATTTTTGTTCATCATACATCGATGTTTCAAGGTTAAAAAAGAAAGTGAATGTAAAAAAGACACTTTGGAACCACGTCTCTATTATTATTGCTTATTATACTTGAAAATATGCTGCATTTTGTATGAAAAGACAGTCTCACCAAGGAAAGTTTGTTTGTTTTTTCTATTTAAGAAAACCATTCTTTTTTGTTCCCCTCCAGCCATTTTGTCACGCAAGAGTGAGTCTGGGAACTATATGATCATCTCAATAAATGCAGAAAAAGCATTTGGTAAAACCTAACACTTTTTCATGATAAAAATGCTAAATAAATGAGGAATAGAAGGAAACTTCCTTAACCTGTTAAATGGCATTTACAAAAACCCTACTGCTAACATCACACATAATGGTGAAAGTCTGAAAGCTTTTCCCCAAGATCAGGAACAAAATAAGGAAGTGTACTCTCATGACTTTATTCAACATTGTACTAGATGTTCTAGCCAAGGCAATTAGCCAGGAAAATGAAATAAAAGCATCTAGAATGGAAAGAAAGAAGTAAAGCTATCTTCTGTTTACAGATGACATGATATTGCTATAGAAAATCCTCAGAATCTACAAAAAAAATCTATCAGAGCTAATGAACAAGTTCAGCAAGATTGCAGGATACAAGATCGAGATACAAAACTCAATTGCATTTCTTTACACTATTAATGAACAACTGAACATAAAATTAAGAGAACAATTCCATTTACAATAGCATCTAAAAGAATAAAATAGGAATAGTGTAACAGAAAATGCAAAACTTGCATTCTGAAAACTATAAAGCTGTTGGAAGAAATGAAAAAAATGTCTGCCTAAATGACCCATGGGTTGGAAGACAATACTGTTAAGATGGTAATATTCCTCAAATTGATCTACAGATTCAGTACAATCCTTATTAAAATTTCAACTGCCATTTTCTTTATTCAGAAATGGACAAGCTGATCCTAAAATGTGAAAATGCAAGGGACCCGTAGTAGCCAAAATAGTAGCCAAAATTTCAACTGCCATTTTCTTTATTCAGAAACGGACAAGCTGATCCTAAAATGTGAAAATGCAGGGGACCCATAGTAGCCAAAATAGTCTTTAAAAAAAAAGAACAAATTTGAAAGAATCACATTTCCTGATTTCAAAATTAATGACAAAGTTATACTAATCAAAACAGTATGGTACTGGCATAAATACAGACATATGAATCAATGGAGTAGAATTGAAAGTCCAGCGATAAATATACACATCAGTGGCCAATTGATTTGACAAGGTTGCCAAGACAGTTCAACAGAGAAAGAACAGTCTTTTAGTCAAATGATATTGGGAAAAATGGACATCCACATGAAAAAGAATGAATTTGGAACCTATCTCACACAATATTCAAAAATTAACTCAAAATGGATCAAAGATCAAAACGGAAGAGCTAAAATTATTAAACTCTCAAAAAGAAACATAAGTGTAAGTCTTTGTAACCTTGAGGTAGACAATAGTTTCTTAAGTATGACACCAAAAATGTAAGCAACCAAAGGAAAAATAAATTGGACTGCATCAAAATTAAAAACTTTTATCTTAAAGTACACTACCAAGTAAACAAAAGACAACTCATAGAATGGGAGAAAATATTTGCAAATTATATATATGTTAAGGGTCTAACATTTAGAATATATAAAGAACTCTTACAACTCAACAATCAAAAGACAAAGAACTCAGTTTTAAAAAGGAGAAAGGATTTGAATAGACATTTCTCCAAAGACGATATACAAATGGCCAATAAGTGCATGAACATCATTACTTACTAGGGAAATAAAAATCAAACCACAATGAGATATCACTTCACAACCATAAGAATGGCTATGATAAAAAATACAGAAAAGAAGTATAGGTAAGGATATGTAGAAATTGGAACCCTTATATTGTATATTGCTGGTAGAACTGTGAAACGATGCACTTACTGTGAAAAAAGTTTTGTGGGTCCTCAAAAAAGTGAAAGGTAGAACTACCACACGGCCCAGCAATTCCACCATAGGTATAATACTCAGGAAATTGAAAATATACGTTCACACAAAAACTTGTACGTGAATGCGCATAAAAGCATTCAGAATAACCAAAGAGTGGAAACAACCCAAATATCCATCAACTGATGAATGGTAAACAAAATATGGTATATCGATATTAATAATATTCAGCCATATAATGGAATGAAGTACTGATGCACGCTACAATATGGATTACCCTTAAAACATTATGGTAAGTGAAAGAAGCCAGATACAAAGGGCCACATATTATATGATCCATAGAGACAAGATTTCTTTTTGGGGGAGATGAAAAATGTTCTGGGATTAGATAGTCGTGATGGTTACACAATCTTGTGAGTATGCATATACTAAAAGCCATTGAATTGTACACTTTTAAATGGTGGGTTTTATGGTATGTAAATTATATCTCAAAAATAAAATAGAATGAGTCTAGGGCAATATGCCAGTCCCAGCTGAGCAGACCCCAGTGGGAACATTTTGGCGGGCAGTTGGCTATGGCCCTAAGCAGCTAGAGCCTAGAGCTGCAGCCAGTGTGCAGCTGCTGAGAAAGCCAGAACAGGCATGAGGGAAAGGGGTAGGCCTAGAGCTGGCAGCGAAGGAGGGCAGGTGACTTGCACAAGCTCTGACTTCCGTACGGAGCAACAGATTTCCCCACAGCCTCTTATGGTTCCCTCCTTGGCATCATTTGACCTTTTTAAAGATGAAGCTCAGAATGTGGGTCCCTCTTCACCCACAGCACCAACCAGCCATTGCAATCGGCTTCCACCACACTTCCCCTCTGGAAGCACCTTCTTAATACCAACAGAAACAGAGGTTTTAAAGATTCTATTTTAAAATTTAGCCAATAAAGTTAAGTGTTTCTCAGGAAAATCACCACTGGGGTGCTGTCATCCTCTACTCACCCACAGTTTTGTCAATATTTTATCTTCATTAAAGAAGCTAAAGATTTTCCTATTTCCCAAGCAGAGCCAAGCCGATGGGCACTTTCCCCCAATTCTCTAGACTGGGAATCCCACTGGTTCCTTTTCTGTGAACTCTCGACAGGGAAAATAGGAGCTGAAGCTGGGTTTCACAGGCTTCCCTGCTGGGTTTAGGATCACCTGTGATACTAATAATTGTTGTCTTTGGTAACTTTGACTTGAACAGTAACAAAAGGTATAAATCACCCCCTAGGCTCTTAATTACTCCCATTAACAGTTGCTTTGTTTTCCTGGAGGCAGAGCAGTTGCACTGCTCTGTGAGTACACACTGTGAGTACAGAGCTACAAGCCTGGCTTCAAGCCAGGAGTTAAAATAAGTTATGCTAAATGCATGGCTCAATTGTTCCCCTGGACTCGCTCTAGGTTTGGGGATGTGGGCCTAAGGGAACAAACACTATAGGAGTCCGGAGTCTGTGCATCTTCTAGGAGTTCCTTGGGGTATCACGCTGTCTCTTGCCACTGTTGTGTTATTTTTCTAGTCTTTCTTAGTTTTGCTTCTAGCATCAGTGTTTTCTTCCTCCCTTCTTTTCCTTATCTTACCCTGTGCAGCTACAAATCTTTCTCCTTTTCTTCCACATGTTCTGTAACTGGCAAAAACTAGAGGTGTGAAATGTAGGAGGAAACACCCCGCACCCCCCAAAAAGCCACTTGGTTGGGCCATCTGAGCTGGAAGTCTGGAGATTTGGGTTACCTGTACAGTCAAATCTCAGCTCTCAGAGCGGAATCTAAGGAACTCCACCATGTGCACACAACATCCCTTCAAGTCCCTGCCCAGGTGCCTTTATGGACTGATTTTTAAAGGCACAGGCTTCTGAGACTAGTAGACGGGGGTCTGACCCAGTACGTCCATGTCTTTGCCATGAGACCTTGGACAGATCATTTACTTCTGCTGAGCTTCAAGAGTCCCTCCTATACCTACCTCACATCAGGAGCATTAAATGAGGTGATACTTGACAGTGCTTAACAGTTGGCACAAAGGAAGTTCTTAATACATGGGAGCTGCTACCCTGTTGGTGGTGAGAATCTGAAAAGCGTGCCCTTTGCTTTCAATTACTAATTACTTTTGAAGATTCTCAGGTCAGATGCCCCAACTGCCTTCACCAGCGGCCTGCCCCATGGTTCTGGTCTCATCTCTCTCTTTCATCATGCTCTTCGAACTTGCGCTGAGCCTGCAAATTGGATCTTCCTTCATTCTGCCTTGAATTCTGTCTCCTCCACTGGGTTTTAAACTTTTTGAGGGTGAAGACTGAACCCTGCTTTTGGAGTGACTACATAATAAAGAAATGAATGATTATGAAGAAATACATAAGTCAAGTGAGCACATTTAGAAATAACGACCCTTTTCCAGACATCCTGATGTACCGAGAGTCTTGAAACTGCTACCTACTAAGAAGTACCTCAGAGGCCTTAAAAATATTCATGTGGTAACATAAAGCGTGCTCCTTTTTCTCCCCTTCCCCTTTGAAAGGAGTCAAAACCCCTTTATAATACTCTTTTAATTGAGTCAGCCAAAACTGGATCACAGGGCCACCTCATCAGGAGCCAACTCCGCCTTTCCCTGAGATCAAGGAATCTCCATCTAACACATGAAAAAAATGCAGGTTCTGTGAATGGGCTCAAAGAACTGAAAAGGGAAAAAAACCTCTCTCTCTCTCCTCCTCCTCCCTTCTCTCTCCCCCTCTCCCTCTTTCCCTCCTCCTTTCTCCCTCTCCCTCACTCTCTCTCCCCTCACACATATACACACATATGCAAAGGAAGTCATCAAAACCTTAACAGTGTTTATCTCTGGGTGGTAAGAATTTAGATGATGTTAATTTTCTCTTTTTTTTTTCTTTCTGTAATTTTTAATGTCTCTACAATGAGCATTATTGCCATTGAAATTAGAAAAAAGTCCTATGGGAAGAATATAAATTCTCCTTAGATAGAAATACGTGCTCAAACATAAACCCAGATTGTCTAGGACAGTTCTAATTTTGAATACTGACTCTGTCAATCACAAAGTATAGGCTTGTCATCTGTGTTGTTACAGCTTAGGTCAGATGCTCCTCTGTAAACTTGATTCACCTGGAAAAACACACCCAAAAGAAGGGCCATGAGGTTGTGTGAGAGTCCCAGCTTGCATAAGTCATTCACATATTTGCAGCTGTATGCCTATTGCAGCTCCAAGTGCATTGGGGTACATTGAAATAATGCTCTTCCACAGCCAGGTATGAATGTACAGAGTTGAAATAACCAGGACCCATAATCCTATGTTCATTATCAGCACTATCATCACCACCAACATTTATGGAACTCTTGCTGCTTGCCAGCCACAACATTAAATATCGGCATTATCTCACGCAACCTCACCACAACCTTGAGATAGAAATTATTACTGTTTTCCACTTAACAGAGAAGGAGGCAGAAACTTAGAAAGGTTATTACCAGAGAAAACATTCACTTCACCATATTCTACTTTAAAGCACTTCATGTGAGAAAGATATAGACAATTGGGTTAAGAATCTAATCTGTGGAAACAAACTCTGAAAATACACAGCACCATGACAGCTTAAAAAGGGGTGAGGAAGGGGGAAAGGCTGCCAAGCTAAAGTAAGTGAAAATATGTATGTGCCTCTGCAGTCCAGAAATGAGAACCCAGTAAGATTGACAGGGGACAGAAGGACCACAGGAAGAAAACATTTGCACTTACAGGTCATTATTTCCAAAATGTATAACCTAATTCTTGGGACTGCCTCTGGGACACACTAAGTAGAGACTGGTCCCAGGTTAGGTAGCGAAGACCCTGAATAGCCTGTTGTCCTAATTATTCAATAGTTATTTTCCTAATTACATTATCATTTTTTGGAAAGGATAACATATCTGAGATCTCTTGTGTCCCTTTAATAGGCTTTAGTATTTTTGTTGTTGTATAGTTTTATTTCATTGTTAAAGCTAAGGTGAAAAAACTGAAAAAACGACAATTCAGTTAAAATGCTGTATGTTACAGGCAAGCTGCTTACAACGTATGGTCTCAGGAATTTTTGGAAACTTGTCTTTAGGTGTCACTGGCACAAAATAACAGCTAGAGTTTGGTCCTCTGTGTGTAAAAGACAAATAAAGCTTCCTGTGGCTTGACGATTTATAAAAGTTAACTCTGCCATGAAACATGGGGTGGAGGGGAAGGCTCTGAAATCTTTTCCTAGCACTAGAAGAGGAAAACCAGAGAAGGCTATAAGAATCCAGAGGGTATAAACATTATGACCAGGAAAAGGTCAAGATTTCTAATTTAAAAGAAAAGTGACAAGTCACAGACTGGGAGAAAATCTTCGCAAAAGACACATCTGATAAAGACTATTATCCAAAATATACAAAGAACTCTTAAAACTCAACAAGGAAACAAACAACCTGATTTAAAATGTGCCAAAGACCTTAACAGACACCTCACCCCAGAAGATATACAGATGGCAAATAAGCATACGAAAAGATGCCTCACATGAAAGGTCATCAAAGAAACGCAAATTAAAACAACAATAAGATACCACTACACACCTATTAGAAAGGCCCAAACCCAGAACTCTGACTTCACCAAATGATGGTGAGGATGTGGAGCAACAGAAATTCTCATCCATTGCTGGTGGGAATGCACAATGGTACAGCTACTTTGGAAGACAATTTCACAGTTTCTTACAAAACTAAACATACCCTTACCATATGATCCAGCAATCACGCTCCTTGGTAGTTACCCAAAGGACTGGAAAACTTATGTCCAAACAAAAACCTATACATGGATGTTTATAGCTGCTTTATGCATAATTGTTTCAGTAGGTAAATGATAAATTGTGGTACGTTCAGACAATAAAATATTGTTCGGCACCGAAAGGAAATGAGTCATCAAGCCATGAAAAGACATGGAAGGAACCTAAAATGCATATTAATAAGTGAAAGAAGCCAATCTGGAAAGGCTACATACTGCATGGTTCCAGCTATATGACATTCTGGAAAAGGCGAAACTATGAAGACAGTAAAAAAGATCACTGGTTGCCAGGGGTAGTGGGAAGGCAAAGGATTAATACGCAGACTGTAGGATCTTTCCGGCAGCGAAACTATTCTGTATGATACTACAATGGTGGCTCCATGTCATTATACATTTGTTAAAATCCATAGAATGTACTACACCAAGAGTGAACCCTAGTGAAAACTATGGACTTTGGGTGACAATAACGTGTCAGTGTAGACTCATCAGCTGTGCTGGGAGAGTTAGTGAGTGCACGGGACAGTGGGGATACAGGAACGCTCTGTACTTTGTGCTCAAGTTTGCTGTGCACCTGAAACTACTCCAAAAAATAAAGTCTATTAAAAAAATGAGTGTACGTGTGTGTAATCGTGATCTTCTTCTTTTACAAGACTAATTTTAGAGACAAAATTGTGAAAATTGGTTAAGTTTATACTTGGGGTTTCCCAGGTTCAACTTTGCATCCCCAATCCCCATGCAGAGTGCTAGGGCTTCTCCACCCTGTGCTAAGCATGGTGTTTAAAGCCATGGGATAGTAGAGAACTGGTCTTTGTTCTCATAAAGTTTGCCATTCAAAGCAGAAGGGAGGCATTCAACAAGTAATGGTAACACCTACACAGACAGTTGATTGAATTGTGATGAGTGCCCTGAAAGCACATAATGAGATCAAACCAAGTCAATGGAGTCAGGGACGGCTTTCCAGAAGAAGAAAGGTAATCTTCAACATTAAGGTTGGTTAGAGGTTAAGCAGGGCAAGGTTACTCTCAGGTCGTGGGATGGGGTTTGATGGAGGGAAGCTAGACATAGAGAAACACCACCTGGGAAGGCTCTGAGGCAAGAAGTCTGGACCTTGTGGGAGAAGCTGTAAAGCCCAGACCTAGGCTGGAGCACTAGGAGCATGAGAAGCAGGGAGAGATGCAGCTGGAGAGGTAGGCAGGGGGTGGATTGTACTTAAACCATCCTAACAGCAAGGGCTAGATACCAAAGGATCTTAAGCAGATGAATGATGGTGTCTTATATCTCATTTTATTTCCAGAACCTAGTTCAGTGCTTAAAACATCATGGGTTGCTCTACAAATGATGAGAAAGGAAAGATGGAAGGAAAAATGAGAAAGAGATGGCACACACATTTACTCAATTGATTCAAATTATGTATTATGTAATACATTGGTACCTTGATTTTCTAATGTAATCCATTCCGGAAGACCGTTCGAGTTCTCAAATGTTCAAAAACTGAGGCATGATTTCCCCATAGAAAGTAATGCAAAATGGATTAATCATTCCAAACCTTTAAAATCAACCCCTAAAACTGCAAATTTAGCATGAATTTTCCTATCTAATGATACCATATATCCATAAAATTTACGGCGTCCGTAAACCAAAATGTTTGCCAACGGAGACGTTTGAAAACCGACGTACCACTGAAAATGGAATTCCAGTAGTCTGCAATTGTCAAGGCACCCACTGAAATAATTCATTTCCTGGATGAAATCATCCCTGCTATCCTCATCACCATCATATTATTCAAAGAATCATTTTTTCTAAAAAATAACACAATGTATGTTATTAGAAAATTTTATTGTAATTTCAAATCAGAATATTCTCTTCTCAATTTCTCATGTCCAAGATTTGGGAGTCACTTTACTTTCCATGTCTGCCATATCTGAAATTTTATGTGTATCTTCTGATGAGAGATATAAAACTCAACAGCACCTTTACTACTAATGATGAGAGGTATTGTTTTTTTTATTTGTAGTCATTGCTTTTTAATGACCTCCATAGCTTTAGCACGTTTCCTGGCTTAGACAAAGGAATATTGATTTTGCTCTTTCTTTTCTTGCTAGTGAAATCTTCTTGCGATAGGAGTGACTCAGCTAAGCTGCCTGTTTTGGCAAATCCCATGGTTCAGCTGGGCTGCTCCATGAGCATATACACATTCTTAGAATGAAGTGTTTTTGTTGGCAATGCTATCTCAAAGGTAATTGACTTCTGTTCAGAGGCTAAGAGAAGTTCCCCCCGACACACGCACTGTTTTGTGCAATGTCCTCTCTGGACAGATAGAAAACATGATCAGGTCTCATTTAACTAAGGAGAAAATATCTCAAGTTAAAAGAACTAGGAGGGAGATGGAAGGACCATACTTATAAGTCAATGAAGGCGAGACAATTAGAAAGCAGATGTTTTCCTTGGACCCTGGGCACATAGGGAAAGGGAGAAAAGGAAGCAGGACAGCAAACTGACTAGGCCTTGGACAACTCTCACCGAAGGTACCCAGGCTCCCTGGCAGCAGTGAGCTGGGCTCCCCACCAGACGGTAGACAGTATTTCCTTTTGTCTCCCCAGATATCAGGGGGTGTCTGCCCTATGGTAGATGATGAGGAAATGTGTGTTGAATGGAATGGATAAAAGAAAGGATGAGCGGATACATGGGTGAGTAAATAAAACAGAACAAATACATTTTGGCTGCTATATATTGGAAAGGGGACAAATAACTATCATCTTGAAACTACTAGATCATCACGCTAGGATATAGTCAACAAGGCTAGTCAGGAGGTACCAGGACCTGTGTGTACAGGGGTCAAGGTGGGGATGCAGAGGGAGGTGGGAGTGTCCTGAAGATACTTTAGGTCAGGAGTCGAAAACTACTGCCAGTGGGACAGTCACCTGATGTGAATGAAGTTGTATTAGAACACAGCCACACCCATTCCTTTATATGCTGTTTATGGCTGCTTTGGGCTAGAATGGCAGAGCTGAGCAGCAGCAGAGATCATAGGACTATAAGCCTAAATTATGTACCATGCAGACTTTATCAAACAAGTCTTTGCACACCTGCTTTAGGTCAAAGTCAGAAGAGATCAAATCCAAGGAGATCTAAGCAGGCAGGATCTGGAGCTGTGGGCGTCTCAAGAGCGTGTATCAGACACATGAAATGTTAGAATTGGAAGCGACCTCCAATTCCCTAGACCAATCTTCTCAGCTGTAGGAGAAAAGACTTTGGCTCAGAGAGGGAAAACAACTAGCTCAAGGTCCCATGGCCAACTGTGGGAACTCCAGGACCAGCGGAGACCAGGTGAGTCTCCAGGCACGGACTGTAACCAGATGTTGCTCAGGGGACAAGGGTGAGTCTGTTCCCTGACTGTGGCAGAGACAGAATTTTGGGGATCACCTTCCATCTTGGGGCTCAGGGATACATGACTATTTCTCTTCTTTAAGAAAAAGCCAGCATCTGGCTGAAGACGGGAATTGATGACCTCTTTCTTAAATTCCTTTTTGTCTTCTGGATTTATGGCTGATTTTCTCATCACATACATGAGGGTGAATGCCGCCCAACTCAAAGGTAACTTGGCAGGAAACTCCAGGATGAGAAGCCCCTGGCAGATGGGTGTCATTCCTTTCTTTTGAACCTATCTAAGAAACCTCGTGGAGGGACCGTTTTGACAGACTCCCCCTAAGCATTCTGTCTGCCATTTGGTAATGACGACTCCAAGGCAATTCCAAACTGGAACATTCTGGGTGAATAATTAAATACAGACAGAGGTCTACCAGGCTTGGAGCCCCTCCAATATAGCACACGTTGAAGAAAAACGACAACAGTTACTCAAATTCCAGAAAAGCTTGATATTCTGAAAGGTTAAATACATCCCAGAAGCATAGCAGAAGGAAAACATGCCTCTGTGGTGTGAGCCCACCGAGTGTCATTGGCCAAACAAACAGCCTCCTTGCCACCAAACTCACAGGCCACGAAAGCGTTCATTGAAGACCTGGATTGCTTTCTTGGCCGTACAGGGTCAGCCTCCATCCCCAGGAAAATGGTGGAGAAGGAGAAGCTCAAGGGCCAGTCCCTCATTCTGTAGGTAAGGAAACCAAGACACAAAGAAGTATGTTGATTGCTGCGAGTCATAAAGCGGGGGCAAGTTTGGATCCCCTGCCTGTTTCCAACACACCCCACATGAGAAGGCTTACTGTAGTGCCTAACACATACTAAGCACTCAATAAATGATTGCAGAATGAATGAGTAAATGATTGAATGAATTCAACAACTGCACTCTCAGAATGTTTTAAATGCTCCAGACACAGTTTTAGACTCTGGGGACACAGTGTTGAATAAGACTGACAAGGTCTCTGTACTCATAGAGCTCGTGTGTGTGTGTGTGTGTGTGTGTGTGTGTGTGTGACAGAGAGAGAGAGAGAGAGAGAGAGAGAGAGAGAGAGAGAGAGAAGTGCAGTAGTACAGTAGGGGTGATGTACTCGTGTGTTGAGATGTAGAGAAATAATCATAATAACATCACAACAATCTCCACCCTCCCAGTGACGTATTTTATGTGGCCCCCAGTGACAGTCCTCAGCTCAGGGAGGCCATGCTGGTTCCCTTCCCAAAGGTTTTATGGGGTCCTGGAGCCTCTGGTTTTTCTCACCTGCCAGGTCCACCTGCTGGGTCTTCTTAAGTCCACCTTTAGCAAAGATCACGTAGGAGCACGTCTGTTCTATCCTGAATTACTCTTAGTTAAGAGCAGTTCTCCTTTACTGTGCCTGGAACTGTACTAGGTGCTTATTGTCATGACTTCATTTGTGGGATTTGAGGGAGGTCCAATCAATAGAACCCCTCTTCTCCATACATGAGTTCTAAACCAGTTAAGATAGGTAAAGGAGTTAGGCCAGTGGAGCTCAAAATGGTAGCTTTATTACAGGTAAAAGCTGTTGGAGAATCCAGGGTAGGCAGGAGGCAACAATGAGTTTCTACACCCTCCGCCACAGAATTAGATGCTGAGCAGAAGTTTGCCAGATGGACAGATGTAGGCAAACCTGGAAGAGAGACTCTGCTGGTGCTGTAATGCATTTTGATAAAGACTATCTAATTATAAGGTATTATTACTAAAATGGAAACTGCACAATGACCACTGTATTTAGTGCCGGCACTAAGTTTGATTATTATTCAGGCAGCTGCACTACAACAAACTATACAAATTACCCTCAATTTACATGTCGCCACTATTTGCTACACAGCAACCCCCAGAAAAGTGAAAGAGATTTCATTGTATTTCCATCTTTTATACTGTACTTATGGGCGCCATATGCAAGACACATGTGAGGGGCATAGCCACAGCACACCTCACACGGGCACTGCAAGCCGTTTACATTAGATTTTCCTGTTACAGTAGCTGCAAGCACGTAAAATGTTTATTACTGTTATATTGCCATTGCTTTCACTCTACATATTTGTGCTGCTGAGCATCTGGTCTTGTGATGAAAGAATGGGAACACATCGGTGTTTTCTCTGGAACTCCGGCTTTCTTACTTTAACCAGTTACTGGCTCTCCCTGGCCTTCTTCCCTGGCCGGCCCTGGACTCTACACAGAGTGATCTTGGCATCAGCTGAACAAAAAGAAGTCATAGCAAAGACTGTTTTTGCTTTCAGCAAACAATCAAACACACAAAAGCACATCTTTTTGATACCAAGGTCATCACTCTTTAAAGAGAGAGAAGTCCATGGAGTTTCTTCCCAAGTTCACTCAGGGGGTGGTCCCTCCACCCCGCATCAGCCCATCTCCTCCCTCCCGAAGCCACGACGCACACCACCAACCCCATTGCTGGTGCATTAACTGCTACCCATTCGTCTGCTGCCCAAGCCCTCCGCTACCTAATCGTCGTCTTCAGAGATCTTAAGCTCTTGAGTAGACAACCCTCTACATTAGGTTAAATAACAAAAGTTAAATACAATAATGGGTGATATCATATACTTAGTATATTGGAAAGCTGTCTGGACGTAGACTGAGCTGGGTGAGAGGGACAGGCTGTCACTTACCAGCTTTGGTCACATCATTTGTGCTATATTGTAAAATGTAGGCAGTATGTGTGTGGTTGAAAGAGTGGGCCTTGGAGTCAATCAAGCATGCACATGAACCTCAACTCTGCCAGTTTTCAGTTCTATGACTTTGGGTGACTTACAAGACCATTCTATGCCTCTGATTCTTCATCTGCAAAAGGGGGCCCTCCTACATAGGGTGACTGTGAGAATGAATCATGATGTTCATAAATCATTCAGCAGGTGCCTATCCCATAGTAGGTGTTCCATAAGAGGCAGCTATCATTATGATAAGTGAAAAAAACAGCGAAACCACTGGTAAACTACTATGATTATATAATCATTGTCAAATGAGGGGGGGTGATGATTGTTAATTTCAGAGTTGAGGGACAAGGATGATCTCTAATGGGAAGGTATATTTTGAGCTTAGCTTTGAAGAAGTTCTAGAGTTAGATGGACAGTTGGGGGTGAAGAGGACGTGAAAAGCAGGAGAATGACTTCATCAAAGGCAATGAAGCAGGAATGCACATGGAATAATTTATGAACAGGGAGTATAGCAGCAGTTTGTTCCAGCAAAAGATTCACATGGGGTGGGAGGAGGAGGAGAAGAATGGGCAGCAGAAAATAGGACTGGGACGGAATACTGGGAAAAGTTGTGAAAGCCCTTCCAGAATAACGATTTTGGAGACTCCCAAAGCAGTAGCTTATACTGCTTAAATGTTTTTAAGTAGTGAGAAGACATGATGAAAGAAAGATTATTCTGGAAGTGACAGACAAGATGGAGTGCATATCTTGGAGGTTCTTTTTTTCCATTTTATCAGTGAACAAGACTTTTTAAACATCGATGAGATTCAGGGGCCTAACGATGATTTGTAAAGAATTAATTTTTCCAGTTTTTGTCCATAACTTAGTAAATCATTAACTACTACTATAGCTAACATTTGTATAGCTCATTATAGTTAATGTAATATTAAGTAGCCTATAAATAGTGACTATAAAAGAATCAAATCCCAAGATGCTCTCAGCATGGGGAGTTGTCTAATAGGGACATAAAAAGTGACTTAGAGGTGACAACTTTGGGGTAGTGGGTCATGCTTGTTTGGAGTACTGTTTTACTCTAGAAGTTTTCCTTACTGACAAAATTTAGAAAATAGTAAATTGGGAATGGCAAGAATTAGAATTACAAAACACAATTGATAAAGATTAAAACTGTGAACTTGGAAAAATTACAGACCACCTGAAAATTCTCTAAATTAATTGTACAGATCCAGAACTCAGGAGATGACATTTTCAAATCTGACCTATATAGGACAGGAAAGAGAATTAGAAGTGAATATGTAACCACTCTGACAAAAGAGAATCTGAACAGGATAATTTTCTATTGAGGAGGGATTAGCCAATACAAGAACCAGAATACATATTATTTGTAGATAACAATATGGATGATAGGAAAAGCTATTATTTATTGAGCCATCAGCTAGGCTCATGCTAGATGCATTTAGTCATATTTCACTCTCATAGCAACTTATCATGTGCCTCTTACAGATTAGGAAATTGAGGTTTAGAGTGAGTTGGTCACTGGTCCAGTCACACAGCTCATGAATGCAGCACTGAGCTGAAATTTAAAGGCAGCGCTGTCTGACCTCCAAACTCAACACGGTATATTAGTAAGCAGATGAGATTCAAAGTCAGAAGACCTGCCTCTTAAAGCTTGAGTCTACTACTTACTAGCTTAGTAAGTTTAAATACATGTCTGCCCTCAGTTTTCCCATCTGTCAAGTGAGGATAATACTGAACGTTTGTGATTATTGAGGAGTAGAATTTGTAAAAAGTGCTTTGAAAATCACTATGTAATGCTGTCATTATTACTACGTAAATATTCCAAAAACATTTGCTACTAGCTATCAAACTCAAGTTTATTGGGGTACCTGGAGAATTGCTTTGATTCCCTGCTTTGCTTTGGTAAGGGAGACTTGGTTGAAAGTCAGCAGTGATGGGATGAATGTAACTGGTATTGTCATCAATTGCTTTCTTCTTTCCTGGAATCCACTCAAGACAATCATATCAGCTGCTCTAAAGGGCTTATTAAATAAAAGGAGATGGGTTCACTAATCAAACACAAAGGACCAGTGACAAATTTGATTCCTTGTGTCTAATGGTAATTAATAATAAGTCATAAGTTATTTATTTATTTTAAATAACATTGGGCAACAGCATTTCTGTGCCTTTTGCCTTTCTTTCTGATTCAGGGTTCAGTCAAGTCAACTAATGTACATCAGACATCCATCCTGTACTAGACCAGGCGATACTCCCTAGAGTAAGCCATGATCTCTGCCTTCAAGGATCATGCATGCGAGTCAGAACTAATATAAACAATCATGATACAGTATGAACACTTTACAATAGAAGTGTGAACAAATCATCATAGCATAAAGAGGTGTGACTAACGAGCCTCACCATAAAAAGTGGGTAAGCTTTTGTAGAGGGGTGACACCTGAAAGGGCTTTAATGTAAGAATAGTTCACCAGATAGTGGAGCGAGAAGGGCACTTCAGATAGAGAAAACATCACATGCAAAGACAGAGATAAAAGAGAGTGTGAGCGCATTGCACGTTTGGAGAGTGGAGGCTGATTTAGTGTGGTTGCTGCGTAGGTTGTATGACAAGAAGTGGTTTGAGATGACGCTGGAAAGGTAGGTTAGGACCAAATTATGGTGGGCCAGATGGAGGATTATGCATCACGCATCCCTGGCACCTACAGAGTTCCTAGAAGTAAATCCTCAATAAGTATTTGTTGAATGACAAAACTATGGTTAGTTATAATAACTGAAATAGTTTTCCATTTATCCAACTATGCCAGTTCTCCATCCCTTTAGACTTCGAAAGAGGAGAAAATGTATAGGAAAAATGAAGTGTCATTGGGAAAGTGAGAAAAGAAAGCAAAGAGAGCGGAGAAGGTGAGGATGACGATGTAGAATAAAGCCACCGAGAAGTAATGATATGAGACTCGCTGCCAGAACCCTGGGTTTGAAACCTTGCCTTGCTATTTACCATATGTGAAAACTTTGGCAAGTCAAGGAACTGAGCATGGGTAAATGGAAGTGATAGATAGTAATTTTTACCAAACTATAGGATGGAGGATCAAACTAGATTTCTATGAAAGCTCTTTAGAAGTGGCAAAAATTATGCACATTTCAGGCAACCCTGAGATCACTCAAGTGAAGTTAAGGGTTTCTGGGTGGAGGAGTGTGGGGTGCAGACTCTACACAGAGTAGAGACACGGAAACTGACAGCCCAGGATGACTGATTCCAGTTTTTAAGAGCACTGAGAGCCTTGCTAATGCTGGCAAATGATTGCCATTTCCCTTGTCAGGCAGTGACAGGAGTTAGTTGACCTGAAAATTCACTAATAGTTCCATTAGAGAGGCCTTGGAAGTAGCCATCTTTTTACTCATCCTGGTCAATTAACAATGAATTAATGCCAGACGTATTTTCAATTGAGCTGAATGCTGATTTCCCTCCATTTTGCTAAAAATATCCCTTTATAGAAGGACAGCTAGCTAGGAAATATCCTGCTTTTCTTCCCAAGGCTGCTTTGGAGCATTTCCAAACCAATGTCAGTTCTAAGCATTGATGAGGTGATGAGGTAGCAGGTCAAAGCCTGAATTTGACGTAGGAGACCCAGGTTTCAGTTCCAGCTTCCCCACACACTCTGTGTGTTCTTGGACAAATAAGTGAAACTTTCTGAAGTTCAATGTTTTCACATGTAAATTGAAAGGGTAGTAGATAAATGCTAAGGTTCCTTTCAGTGATGAAATGCTATGAGAACATTTTAAGTGGTTTCAGGCGTGTTGGTGGAAAGGCAGGCTGGACTGGAGGTGGGGGAGGAGCACTGGATTTCTTGTATGCACTACGAGGTAGGGGTCAGGATGATGGGGTAAGTCTTGGCCCTTGTTCTAATTCAGTGGTTCACAGACAGGGAAGGTAGGAAGGGGGGGAATGGGGGGATTTTGCCCCCCTCCACTCCCCCAGCACTGGACATTTGGCCATATCAGGATATCAGAAGACATTTTTGGTTGTCACCACTGAGGGGTGCTACTGGCATCTAGTGGGCAGAAGCCAGGGAGACTGCTAACCAACCTACAAATGCACAGGACAGGTTCCCCCACAACAAAACAATTATCTGGCCCAAAATATCAATATGCACAGAGGTTGAGAAAACTTGCTCTAGTATATTAGTTGTGGCCAAGTCCTAGCTTTTTGGTTGTTGATATCAGTGAACTCATTTGTAAAATAAGGATGGTAATAAAATCTGCCTCTTTCTATCATCTCACAAGGTTGACAACCAAATTAGGTAACGGATCAAAAGTGCCTTGAAATTTAATGTGCTTCAAAATGGAGGATTATGCTCATTATTAACCCACTTCTGCGGCTCCATGAGCCACGTCATTGGAGTCTAGCCTCTTAGTCTTCCCTTGGATATGCAGGCTAAGACACTTTTCCGGTTTGTGGCAATGACTTCAATACTGGATCTTAATAAATTAATTAAACAAGGAGGCCCTTAGGTGGAGGTGGCTCTAATGCCTGGGCAGTCTACATAAGCAAACCAAAATCGAAGACTATAAAGGCCTCAAGGTTACAAAATCAGAACCTAAGGACAACCAATCACAAACAGCCAAGTAGGCTTTAAGCTACAGCCAATCAATAATTTCCTTACTTGGCTTCCACCTTTTCTCTGTAAAAGTTTCTCCTAGCTCCTATCGGTGGAACACTCTTAATCACTTCCAGTGTGATGCTGCCTGATTTGAATTGAGTTTTGCTTCAATTCCTAAAATTTTTAACATGCCTCAATTCATCTTTTAATAGACTCTAGGAGTTATGAACCTTGCCCCCCAGCTCAAGTAGGCAAGAAATGTCTTTGATGTTTTTATTATTAAAGTGTATTTCTATTGCAAGCCTGCATCTGACAGAGGCCAAACTCTCTATCTTGAACAGTGTAGTGTTCCCCCTCATATTTCCTTGAGGTTGCATTCTGGTTCCAGGGGTTTATGTAGGGCCAACACCCTGGGGAACCTATCGTATGCTCCCCAGTCACCTATCTGTACTAGCCTCCCCTGGAATGACTCATGGCTTATTGGATCATCTGTCCATCTAGGTCACTGCAGTGTCCTCCTCGCTGGGACTGCTGCATCTCACAAGCACACAGAGGGCATTTGGCGGCTCCCCGCTGCTCTGCTGTGGGCCACTGCAGACGGTTATCTCCCATCTGTCCAGTGACTCCCCTTGGGCCACATTTACTCCACTCTTCCATGCAGTCTGAGTCCTGGCCTCACCATAGACTTTACTGACAAATTGGGCTCATCTTATCTCTGCTCTTGAATCTCCCCAACCCTGTCTGGGTTTGTGTCCTTCTTTTCTCCTGAGTGTCTGCCTGGGGAAGGAGGGTGTCAGGGCAGGCACCCCTGTGGGATGCTCTTGCTTCTGCCTTGACTCTTTCACCTCCTGTAGTCCATCCAGATTACCTTACTTAACTGTATTCTAATCATCTATATGATACCCCTGCCCTTCCTAACAATTTTGCTATTCTCAAAACTAAATTTTTGAAATTTAAAAACCATTTTTCCTCTAAAGAAGATATACAAATGACCAATAAGGATATGAAAAGTTACTCAACATCACTAGTCATTAGGGAGACACAAATCAAAATGACAGTGAGCTATCACTTCACACCCATAAGGATGGCCTTTATAAAAAAAAAAAAAAGAAAAGGAAAAGAAAGAAAAGAAAATGAATGCTGATAAAGATGTGCAGAAATTGGAATCCTTGTGTTCTGCTGGTGGGGATGTAAAATGGGGCAGCTGCTGCAGAAAACGATATGGTGATTCCTTAAATATTAAACATAGAATTACCACGTGATCCAGCAGTTCCACTTCTGGGTATACACCCAAAGGAAGTGAAAGCAGGGACTCAAATAGATATTTGTACACTCATTTTTATAGCAGCATTTTTCACAATAGACAAAAGGTAGAAGTAACCCAAATGCCAATTGGCTGATATATGGATAAACAAAATGTTTATATACATACAATGGATTCATTCGGCATTAAAAAGGAAGGAAATTCTGACACATGCCACAACAGGGATGAAACTTGAAGATGTTATGCTTAGCAAAATAAGCCAGACACAAAAGGACAAACATTGTATGACTCCACTTACATGAGGTATCTAGAATAATCAAATTCATAGAGAGTAAAACAGGGTTGCCAGGAGCTGAGGGGAAGAGGGAATGGGTGTTAATGTTTAATGGGTACAGTTTCAGCGGGGACGATGAAAAAGTTCTGAAAATGGATGGTGGTGATGGCTGCACAACAATGAGAATGTACTTAATGCCACAAAACTGTACACTTAAAAATGGTTAAAACGGTAAATTTTATGTTATGTATATTTTACCACAATTTTTAAGTTTTTTCTTCTGCAGCCAACCTTACCTTATAATCTAATTGAATGACAGAATGGTACCATGGAAAACAAAGAAATTGCTAAAAACAAAAAGTACACTTAATGTATGAAAAAAAGAAAAAAATCAGTTAATGTATAAAATATTATGCCACTTCAGACCTATCAAACAGTTTTTTCCCCCTTTGTCTTCTCCTCAGAAAAGCATAATCATCTCCAGAATGAAGAATCTGATTGTCAAAGGAGGAAGAGAAATCATCCTGAGCGGAGTCAATCAGGATCAATTCATTGTAAGCTTACTGTGTCTTTATTCCAAACCTCCAGCAAATTTGGATTCCTGGCCAAACATCATATTCTCTCTCTCTCTTTCTCATTTCCTGCCCCGCCTCCCTCTTTCTCTCTTTCAAGATTTACCTAATTAGGAACAACCAGTAGTTGTCACCATTTTCCCAGCTTTTTAAGTACATCATCAGAACAGTAATATACACGGGTTCCACATAATTTAACAAATAGTGTTGGGACAATTGGTTTTAAAAAATGAGTTTGATCCATTGTACATCTTGTACTAAAATAAATTCCAGATGGATCAAAGATTGTTTATAATGATTCATGAAAGTTATAGAAGAAACATGAGAGAATTGGTCTTTATATAATCTTGCAATGGGAAGGACAAAGTATGACATAAAATTCAGAAGCCATAAAAGGAAACTTTCATAAATTCAAACTCATAAAAACTTAAAAAAAATTCTTTGTCGAAAAAACTACCTTAAACAAAGTCAAAAAGCAGATAAATGGGGAAAACATTCTTGCCTTACATATTGCAATCAAAGGGCTAATTTCCTTAATACGTAAAGTAACCATAAAAGGAATAAGGCAGTTCTATCAGTACTGATATGGATCTCCAGGATACACTGTGCAATGAAAAATAATCTGTATAGTGCGCCACCAATTGTGTAAAGAACAAAAAAATCTATAAACGTATGTAACTGCATTGGCATAAACTCCATCCCAAAGAGTGTATACAATCCCGGCTGCCTCTGGGACTCAAGGGCAGAGAGCCTTAGTATTCTCATTGGGTACTTTTATATCTTTGGAATCGTGGGCCTGTATTGTCTACGACACAGTAATAGCAACACCAGCTCCAGCCCCTGCCCCAGGGCTCCATCCAGGCCTCCTGTTTACTCACGACCACTTTGGTATCTGCTTAGGCGTGGAGTTTCACACTCATGTTTGCCGCTATCTCTCTGTGTCTAGTTCCAAGACGTCCCTTTCCCTCTTGCAAGCCCAGATTTATGCTTACATTTTTTTGCCAGTTAATACTACCTAGAATAATGTGTGGTTTCAATAAGAGGAGGCCGGAACTAGGCAGGACTAGTTTCCAGCAGAGACAGTCCAAAAATAAAATAATAATAATAATAATAATAATAATAATAATAACGAGGAGGAGGAAGACCAGGAGAAGAACAAGGACGGGAATGGTGCTGACACATTCAAACCCTGATGTGATCACACACAGGAGGGTCAGGCCAGGATCAGGGGTTGGAGAGAGAACCCGGCGGGGTTACTTTCTGTCACTCAATTCCCCTCTAGGGTCTCAGTTTTTTTATTTGTAAAATTAGTTTAGATTAGATTCTGTCCAAGGTGCTGTAATAGTTCTAGGACTCTGAGTCACCATGTTCTTAGTATAGGCAATACAGAACATGGATTGGTTAAAGGCACAGTCTGTGGCGCCACATTAGGTGGGTTTAAATCCTAGCCTTGCTCCTCAACAGCTGTGTTCTTAGGCAAACTTTTGAACTTCTTTGTGCCTTAGCTTCCTCGTCTGTAACATGGAAATGATAATAACAGAAAGTGTTTTATAAGAATATTGGGAGAATTCAGTGAATAACTATGTTTAAAACACTGAGAGAAGTGCCTGGCACATGTCAAGCACTATTCAAGCCCTTGTCTTTCTCCTCCCCCTCCTCCTTCTTCTCCTCATTATTGTTATTACTATTGGTTTTTGGAAGGCTCAAGGGATCATGGGAGGCTTGGCCTGGGTAAACCAAGCCTGAAAAGAGAATCACCCCTGCTACCGGTCGCAAGAATTATAACTCTAGATGGGTTCCACTTTCGCATGAAGCATGAACAGAAAAGGATCTGCAGGTCTCATCCTACCTCTGACGGCTTCAATCGACGCATCATTTTCAAATACTTACTTTAATATCAGGGCCTGCAGAGGAAATACGCAGCCTGGTTTCCACTCTTGAGTTGTTAACATCAAGGCTAGGTGGACAAATTTCTGATAGATGAGGCAACTGAAAGAAGAAAGGGAGAAATTTTATTGAGACATACAATGTGTCCTGTGCTAAATCCTTTGCAAAAATATTCTCATTTAACTGGGGACACATAAACTAATACTAGATTGATTCCTAAATTGTGTTAAGCAGCCTACAAGTGCAGAAGAAATTCTGAGACAAGCCATCAAAAGAGACTGTTTGCAAATTATCCTAATTATTCAGCTTGGACTACTTGGTAAACATACATCTTCTCAGGCCACAACATAAACCCACTGAATCTGAACCTCCAGGGGTGAGAGTCCTGGGAAGCTATATACATATATATTTTTTGGGGGGTGGGGGGAGCGGAGGTTGGGGGGAAGCTACATTTTTAAGCAGGCTTCAGACAATACTTCTCACCAGAGAAATTTTAGAAACCATGGATTGGGCAACATCCTGAAGAGCTGAGAGGAGAGAGCTCTATTTTCCACATCTGAAAGTTTTTTATTCGTCCGTCACAAAACAAAGCAAGGAGTGGACTGGGTAGGAGCCAGCAGCAGGCTCGGTGCTAGTTTCTCTCATTGGCCCCTAGGGACACAGCAGACCTTGACCTAGGAGATTATATTTCCAAGTGCTTTTCTTCTTTGAAAACCACTCAAGGAGCACTGGCTCCACACCTGAGTACAAGGATTGCTTGGTATTTTTAAAAACCTATTTGAGCTGTGTTCTCACGCATTGTGACGTCAGCAGAACCCCAAGACTGAATTATAGCTTTGCATTCAATCAAGCATCATGTATTATTCTCTATGTTATCCATCACTGCTTCCCCACTGCTCAGAAGACAGAGTGACAGCAATACACACAATGGGCAAGCACCTGAGGTGCTTTAAACCTATCAATAATAAGCATTGTTCTCAGAAAGATTTTGCTCTGTGGAAAAAACAGAATGGAACAGCCTTTCCAAAGACTGGCAGAGGCTTTCAAATTGTTTCCCATTAAATGTGCAAATTCTGAAGCCACAGAATACAGCCACCGCCTCGTTTACGTCCTAGGGATTTGGTATCGACTAAATCAAAAATATATATATATATTCATATTAAATACAAAATGATTATTGAATGTGCTGCTTCTCACATTTAATTGCATACAAACACTAAAATTCAATCTATGTGAAATTAATGAGTTGGTGGTGAGTCGGGTGTATATGTTTAATCAGAAAATTACATTCGGAGTACTTGAAGGCATATTAATTGATGTTTATCAAGAAGGCAGTAGGTATTCAGACACAAACCCAAATGCAAAATATATCAATACCCATGCCTGTAATTATTTATCACCGTTGCCTTGAACATTCTAGTGCCTTCAAAAAAAAATGAAACATAATACATGTTTGGGCCATTTTAGACATTAGAAATAGATATAGATATTTTATTTTATTTTTCCTTTAAAACCAGATTGAGTTATACAGTTAAACAAAGAGAATACACACACACTTGCAGTTGTTTTGATGAATGAAGGCACTAGTAATTGGCATATAGTATCTCCCTTGGTATTATTAGCAGCAAATTTGAGGTTAGAATGAATATAAAACATTCCTTTACCCAGCTTGATTCTTTGTGTAAGTAATTAAAGAAAACAGCCTCCCATAAATACTATCATCACAACACATATTTACAAATCAAATATAGCAATGACCACTTTGGTACCTTTAAACTTGTTTTCCCAGATTTTGCCCCAGAGAAATGCAACAGACCTGATTGATACTTATGGCATCTATTGTATCACTAGATCCAGTGGACCTGTTAACTCCCTGGATGGGCAAATGTTAGTTTGGCTTTCTCAAATATGGGGCTTGAAATTCCCTTTTTTATATCCTTAGCTATGCATCTACCATGTCTTTCTCTCTAGTGATCTAGATATCTGGCCTTCTTTTGTAGTTGAGAATCCTTGCCCATACCCACCTGACATGAGGCCTGAAATAAGGCAGCAAAAAAATGGCAATTTCCAAATGTCTTTGGGGAGGCTCAATATCCAGAAGCTTAGCTGCATTTTTATGTATTCACTGGACATTGGGCAGGGTGTAGACAAGGCCACAGTCCATTCAGTATCTCTGAGGTCAGCACCCTCCTACGATGCTGCATGGGGAACACATGGAGGGTGACTCAGTGCTCCAACAGATTGGGGCTATAGCCAGCTGCCAAGAGTTCACCCTTCCTCAGGAACTCCTCTGAGCGCTGGACATCCATCATCTCACTTAATTGTCATAACCACTCTGTGAGATGAAAATTATTTGCTTGTTTAGCAAATGAGGAAACTGAGGCACAGAGAAGTTATGTAACTTGATCAAGATTCACATATAGGAGAAAACTAAAATGAGAAAGAGAGAAAATGACAGAGTTGAGATTTGAACCCAGGACCATCGGCTTCCAAACACACTCTCCTATGCTGGTCTACCTTCTTTATGAATAGTTATGCAATATATTTTCTTATAGCCTATACATTTCAAAAAGAAATCATGGAATTGGCCATCAGGCCCTTGGTTGCCTGATGTTTTCATCTTTTTCTGAGGGGAGAATCCCAAGATCTGGGGAAAAATCAGAAGGTATTTTATTTATTTATAACAGGAACCTAGATAGTAGATCTCATGCTTTTTCCTTAGCTGCTATATTTTTACCTAGTTTTGTATATATCTTATCATATGTATTTTGTTTGCTAAATTTTATTTGCCCAAAATTTCCTACAAGAAACATAAATTTTTGCCTAGCAGTGTTGTGCAGTGGTTATAAGCATAAGCTTTCAAGGCAGGCTGCTGAGTTTAAAAACAAATTCCTCCATTTATTATTCAACCTTGGGCAAATTGCTTCAGTTCTTTAAGTCTCAGTATCTTCGTCTCTAAAATGGGGATGATGATGATGGTGGTAGCTAACTATGGATTCAATGAGATAATGCATAGACAGTGCCTGGCATCTAGTAAGAACCTGAAGGCATTAGCTACTTTTATTGGTATAAGCATCAGCCTTTAACACAAGACTACATTGAGAAGGCTCATTAAGTATGCGGCCACTTTATCTTCTCTTTCCAGTTAACTGGGAAAATAACCAAGATCCTTAAATCCAGAGGCAGAACAAGGTTGTCTTCCAGGATTAGGCCAAATAATAGAGTCCCAAGGAATCGGAAGCAGACAGATGATCTCAGTTCTACTGTCAGTCCTACTATTAGCTGTGTGACCTGTGTGACTTTGGGCAAGTCATACTTGGCCTTTAGTTTCCCCTTGTCTAAGACATGGGGAAATCCACCTGTCCCCTGAGGTACCTGCCAGTGTTAACATTCTGCAAAGTACCCAGGCAATCATTAGTGAGCTAACTTCCAAGAGCTTGTAATTTCCATGGCCCAGCTGAACACCACCACCTAGCCCAGGAAGCCAGAGGTCCCCGCCATCCCTGAACTTTGCAGTTGAATGACCAGAGCAGCTGCTAACGTCCCCAGCCCCAGCCCTACACCTCCTTAATCTGAAATCCTCATTAGCTCCAATTGCAGGCCATCTATTACCTCACGCCCATAATGGGAGTTAATTTCTGTTGGGATCAGAGGGTCTTCTCCCTGGAAATTTTTATTCATATTTCTTTCCTGTTTTGTGATTCTCAATCGGAGTTTTCTAATAACAGATCATTTCTTTTTGTCTAACTTTAATCTGGTCCTGCTTGACAAGTCCCATCCTTTTCATTGAAGGGTAAGACCACTTAAAGGAAGGCCAATAAGCCCGTGCACTGCTCGGCC
Source organism: Rhinolophus sinicus (assembly GCF_036562045.2). Lineage (NCBI taxonomy): Eukaryota > Metazoa > Chordata > Mammalia > Chiroptera > Rhinolophidae > Rhinolophus > Rhinolophus sinicus. The sequence goes on from NC_133756.1 coordinate 30,648,860, forward strand.
GGCTGGGGTGATTTGTCACCCGGTGCAGTGGTGGTCACACCAATGGATTTATCTCAAGGTAAATGGAGATGCTGAGACCCGGGACCTGGAGCTTTGATTAAGGCGCCCTTTTTGTAGTGTTGATAGATGTTGCTTGTGTTTATCTATTTGAAATGCCACTAAATCTGTGAATACAATGGAAAAAGAGAGTACTTTGCCGCTGAAAACATATTAGTGATTTATGTTTCAGTAAGAAGCACAATAAAGAGACAGAGGCTATTAAGAGTGGCTATTTTCATGAGAAATAGTTCTGCTTTAAAACATTATTAACCCCACCTTGATAAAGACTTACATGCATGCATAATTATGTTTACTTACCCCTTTAGTTTGGTGCGATATGCATTTAAAGCACACATTCTCCAACGATTAATAAGTTAGCAGAATATTTACAGCGAAAGACACCTCAAACAGGATTGTTCTGCATGTAAATTGTGTTCTTTCTAGATGGGGACACAGAATAAACTTAGCTAGGAAGCTTGGAGTTCATATTGTTCAAAGCACTCTCAAATCCTACTCACCGTCATTTGCTGTATCTCCAGCCCACCCACCCCCACCCCCACCCCAGCACTGTAGTAGAAATAACGAGTAGGGTGACACATAAAGATTATAATGCATGGATATAACTTATAACATGAATCAATGTCATCAAGACGCACCCATTTAAATGAATAGGGTCAGATGAGAGTGCTGTAGCACCCTGACTTGTGTGACAGTTACAAATGCATCACCTCGTATGCATAATAGGAGTGTACAAACCAGAAGAGATTTGTAAACTTGGTTCATTTCAAGCAGAACTGACCCACAGGAATGGAAAGAAGAGAAAAGGCAACTGGGTTGGAGCTGTCGGGAAATAAGTGATTCTGTGTTTTGCGGTTTCGCAAAACCCCAAGGAGGATTTCGCGTCCTCCAGCTCCACTGGGGAACTGAGAGCAGACAAGACCAGGCTCAGCAGCCTGGCTGTTTATTTACCACGTTCACTTTTCAAGGTGACAGTGCTTGTACGGGGTAGAGTTGAAGGATAATAAGGTAGGGAGGGGGGGTGGGTGGAGAAGGGTGAGGCCCAGGTGAGTGCAGGGGAGAGTTTGAGGTGTACAATTCCTACCAAGTTAAGCCTGGGGAGGAAAAAACAGGCGAGTTGAGCCTGGCAGAGTTAACAGTATTCAGAGTGCAATTAAGTGTTTGGAAGGTTCTGTGCTGTGAGCTCTGATTTATTGATACGTTCCGGGGATGTCTCTGCAGCGAGGTGCACAGTGTGGGGGGCGGGGGCGCCCGGGGAGCGGGTTCTGGGGCTTGGCACCGCAGCGCACCGTGCGGGTGTCGAGCGCAGCGCTTAGCAGAGGCCACACCTGCACCTCATTTGCTTCTGAGCAGCGCCATGACCCGCCTGCTGATGGGGAGCCTTCCCTTTCATCCTCGGGATTATGACAAGTTATTAATTGCCACCATTAGCCGCAGCAGCCTGCCCGAGATCTCTGCTGCTCTCTGGAGGTGAGAAACTGCGCGTCTGAATGCGGAGGGAAGAGGCGCCGAGCAGCGCGGGGCAAACGGAGCAACAATCTGCCCAAAAGGGATTGTGAGATGGTGAATAATTTATTAGAAAACATTTTTCTTTGTCCTTCCCACAGACCCACAAATCCTCCCCAAGCGCTCTTTACCAGCCTTGCAGATAATGTACTTACACATCTCAGAGCCTGCTAAATAGACTGAAGAGGCCATTGGGTTCACCCTCTACACTGGGGCTGCCAGGACCACACAGACCCAACGCGGCCCTTGCCAAGGGCCTGCTGGTGGAGGCGAGGTAATTAGACGCGTTTGCAGAGGCAGATAGGAAAAGCTGACGGATGGCTGCCCCGCCTCCTATTATAGAACAGGTATTCCGGCACACATGCTTTATACGTATACATAACCCCAGAATGGCATTCCTTGCCACAGTATTCATTGAGTTCCTGCTACCAGCGGGAGTTACTCTGTCCCTGGCATCTTGTGGACAAAGGCAAGGCCACATCATCTCCACAGCCATACATGCATTCGTTTGACAGACAGAATAGTGAGCCTACTCTAGGAGGAATGCGAAGAGAAAAGGCACAGGCCTTGCCCTCAGAGCGCCAAGCCTGTGTTCACGACAGTGATGCTACTGCAGCCTGAAATGTCGTGGGCTCTCCATTCCCAGGAATCTGCACGGATAGGAGAAACAGTCGTATCTTCTCAAAGGTTCTGAAATAACACCATTTTGGAATCAGGCTTAGCAGATGGAACATAAATATCTTCTAAGTCAAGTGTTCTATGATGCCATGATCTTTTCCTCTTTGAAGTCCTAGAATCTCTTAAAATGATGCTCTGTGACCCATCTTTCTAGGGTCTTGGTGGACTAATTCAGTCATTCAACAAACCTTCAGTAAGTGCTTAGTATGTGCCATGCCTCCTGCTGGGTTCTGGGGGTACAGTGATGAATAGGTGTATTCCCTGCCCTCTTGGACGACTGCTCAGATTCTGCAGAGATGGCATCAAGGCTGCAGGTGCCAGATGGGCATCTTAGCTGAGAAGGAATCAAGCAAAGATGAGACAACAAGACTGGCTGCTTCATTGTATGAGTTTGAATGTGCTTTAATGACAAGCAGGACGGGTGTTCCAATCCTCCTGTCATTAGTGACAGTCCCAGTATGTGTACACACACACACACACACACACACACACACACACACACACTAGACGACTAACATGTTAAAAGTAATATAAGCCAGAAGACCCATTAATCCATTTATTTATTTAACCAACACATTTTGAGCACCTACATGAATTAGGCCCCATGGCCAGTGCCGAGCACCTCACAGCTACCAGTCTCTACTCTGTCAGGGCTCACAGACCAGTGTGAGAAATGGTCTAGTGTGTAAAACACCACAATTATATGTGATACACTAATTGAGGGAGGTATCGAGCGTTCCAGAAGAAGAGAAGAGGAAACAACTAGTTCAGGCTTGGGAAGGTAGAGGAGGGCTTGTAGATCAGAGAGGGTGTCTTAGGGCAGCAGTGTGCTGGTTGGGTCTTGAAGGAGAGTGGGCTTCACAACTCAAGAAGAGTGCCAGGGAGAGGAAGATGAAGAAAAGTGGCATGCCATAAGAAACGATGAAATAGTGCCATTTGCCTCAACATGGATGGATCTTGAGATTATTATGCTAACTGAAATAAATCAGACAGAAAAAGTCGAGAACCATATTAACTTCACGCATATGTGGGATATAAAACTGAAAGCAACAAGGGAACAAGATAAGCAAATAAAGAAACAAAAACTCATAGACACAGACAACAGTTAAGTGGTTACCAGAGGGTAAGGGGGTGGAAGATAGTAGAAGAGGGTAAAGGGGGTCAAATATATGGTGATGGAAGGAGAACTGACCCTGGGTGGTGAACACATAATGCAATATATAGATGATGTATTACAGAATTGTACATTTGAAACCTATGTAGTTTTGTTGACCATTGTCACCCCCAATAAATTTTAATTAAAAAAATAAAATAAAGTGGCATGTGTTCAGGGGCTGGACACAAAAGGAAGACTATTGGTTAATTGGAATCATTCATTCATCATTCATTCATTCAAAAAACATTTAAGCCTACCATGCAGTTAGGAACTGAGTATTTATGTCCCCCTAAAATTCATATGTTGAAGCCCTAAACCCATGTGTGACTATTTTGAGTAAGGAAGTAATTAAGGTTAAATGAGGCCAGAGAGAGCAATCTCTCTCCCCATGCTCACACATCAAGGAAAGGCCATGGGAGGACATAGTAAGAAGACAGCCATCTGCAAACCAGGAAGAGAGCTCTCACCAAAAACTGACCAAGCTGACATTTTGATCTTGGAGTTCTACCTTCCAGAACTGTGAGAAAATTCATTTCTGCTCTTTTAGTCACCCAGTCTGTGACATTTTGTTATTGCAGCCCAAGTTAACTAATGCACATGCTCCTAACACTATACCAGGCACTAAGTAATCAAAGACAAATAAGAGTACTCACTGCCCTCAAAAGCTGAGGACTATGTGGGAGAGACTGACCAATAGACAAAAAACGGCCAAAGAAAATATTCTGGTGGATTATGTGATCACCTGCTTGAAACAATCATGATTTATTGTATTACAGGAACAATTTTATCTGTTCTTAGTTAAGCATAGTTGAGTATGATTGAAGGATTTGATGTGGGAGCCGTTAATGCTATTTACCCATATTTCAATTACTTCCCATTCTAGGCAAATTCCCCACTGCTTGAAGTTAAGCGGGTCTATGTGTTTTGCATTTAAAAATGAATTGTGAGCAAAAATGACAGGTGTCATTTGCAGGCAGGAGGCAGGAACCTTTAAGAATCAGTGATTTGCCAAGTTTCCTCCTCTTACAGAGAGAGCAACTCCCAACATTCCAGGTGTGGGAGGCTCCATCAGCCCACCTCTCTGCCCAAGACAACCAGGGGCAGAAGACCTATGAAGAACAGACTGAATGAGTAAGAAATGAACATTTATTGTTTGAAGCCACTGAGATTTGGGATTTATTTGTTATTACAGCACCATCTAGCCTAATAGGACTAATAGAAGACGTTACCCACATTCTGAACCTGGTAAACTTCCTGGAATATTGGTTTTGCCACATGCAGCTCTAAGTGTGATCCACACTTATGGGTCAAGAGACTGGACTTCCAGTTTTTGCGCTGCCTGGGCATTGCATTTGTCCACCATCAGATTATAAGGTGCATTAGTGGATTTCCTCACAAGCAGTAAGAAGTTAGGAGTTTACTTGCTCATCTACCCTTTCAGTGTTACAGTCTTCGTTCACCATATAAGATGTTATGTCCGTGAGAGATTCAGATTGTAAAGGGGATGGCTTTCTAGTCTTCCAGAGTATTTTGCTCCTTCATGTCCTGTTCATGAGCCCAGAGCAGATGGCCCTGGAATTGAGTGTCCGGTTTTAAATCCCAGCCCCACCACTTACTAGCTATGTGGTCTTGGACAAGTTACTTAATCTCTTCCAGCCTCAGTTTCCTCACCTGTAAAATGTGAATAATAATAATACGTACCTCATGGGGATGTTTTTTTTAATTAAATGAGATAATGCACATACAGCTCAATAAATACTCATCAGTATTATTCTTGGTGTGATCATTATTTTTCACCATCAGGATAAGCTTAAAACCAAGTGTCAAAAGTCCTTACCACAAAGCCATGACTGTTCTTGGAGAGTTTACTTAAGGGTCAGCTGGTAGGCCAGGGTTTGAAGTAAACAATCTTCCAGCTCATGTCCAAGGTTTGTGATCCTCCAGCAGCACAGACCTTCTTAAGGGAGATGAAAAACATCTTCTCAGAAAGCTTCCATTCCAATGGGAGACCCACCAAGAGAAGACCCAAGTTAAAGCTGGTGTGGATGCTGGCATGCTGCTTTCACAAGTTCTGGGAACTAGTGTTCTTGTATGGCTTCTCTTTGGGCTATTTAGCAACTCACTTTGGAGAAAGATTATTTCCTTTTTGAAAGTAACCTGACCACCTGTCAAAACTGGACTTGTGTGAGAAATCAAGAGGCTAACCCTCGGCAGTCTGGCCAGGCTCTCATTTGGGTAATTATACTGGCAGTGGTTGCTCTATTCCACATGAACTTGGATTCTAGTCCCAATCATCTTCTGAGGCTCTGATGATGCAACTGAAAGAACTTCTGGGATCTGCCCAAAACAGCCGAAGAAACAGGAAGGGTAATTAACCTAGAAGCTCTGTGGTGACGACTTGTAATTATGGAAATGATTTTCTATTTGTGGAAAAGTGGCAACCAAGGAAATAAAAAAAATTTAGAGTACTAACCATTCTGCTCTAATGCTCTTTCTATCATGCATATAGAATATTCTTTAATAACTGGATTTTTTTAAAAATTAATTTTATAAACTAATGGTGTTTACCAAGTGCTGGGCCACATGTTATGGACCAGTGATCATAAGGCCTTGCCTTTCTTTACAAGGAGCTCTTAGTCATTTCATCTTACAACAATCCATTTGTTCAACACATTTTCTGACATCCATTATATGCCAGGCACTGTGTTGTACCAGGTATACAAGGGTGAACAAAACAGAAAGCTCCCTGCCCTCATGGAACTTAGAGTGTAATGGCAAATCTTTAAAAGCTATGCACGAAAAAGTATTCAATAATGAACTGTTTTGATAGTAGCGAAGGAAAACAATGGGGAGCACCCCCAAAGACATGTGGTGAGTGTTAGGGAGCAACATACAAATAAAAAATACAATGCACTAGGAGAGGTACATGTACAAAGGGCTTCCAGAGCACAAATGTCAGTGGCTTGTTTGTCCATCCTGACGACAGGCCCAGACTGTGCCTGGGAAGATGTTTACACAGGAACCCAGGTGCCCAGGAATGATAGCAACCAACACACATACAGTATAGAGGTATTTTTCTCAGAATACAAACCAATAGGGATCTGAAAACCTGACTTATTGAAATTTTCATTTTACAGTGTTTCTATAACTGTATTGATACACAAGAGTTGTTTTACAGATCATTTATTCTGCAAACAGTAAACTATTTTATAGCATGATACTTATCACCTGAGTAAGCAGTTAACACATCTTGCCTCCTCCTGCAAGCTCTCTCTGACTGCTCCACGTAACCACCTATACTCTCCCATGAGTCTTCAGTGATTCTTCTCTGTATTCCATAACCGCCATGTTTGCCTTTATGACAGCATTTGCAACACTTTTGTAATCACTGATTTGTTTTGTCTTTCTAGTCCTTTAGACTGGGAACATCTTAAAGGCAGAGACCGTCGTCATTGTCTCTATATGCCCAGGGCCTAGCTGTCTTATTGAGGTTTCTCCAGAAGTGGACTTTAAGACAAGTATTCACGTGCAAATAATTTATTTGGGAGAGGGCCCCAGAGAACACCAAGTGGGGAGTGAGGAGGGGAAATAGCCGAGAGAAAGAAGCTAATAAGAAGCGTGTTCTCCAGCAAATGATCAGTCACTCTGGAGAGCTTGGGAGACAGTGTAGAACATGTCCCAGCTTTGATCCTCTCACTCAGGGGTGAGAGGGCTGGAGTATTTATCCACCAACTCCCCATCTGTTATTGGTTGAGGGCTGCTCCCAGGGACATGAGCTCTCCAGCATTTCTGGCTTGCTCTTCTCACAGGTCGTGTGCTCCTGTGACCTGAAAAAGCCCTCAGGCAGAGTTACAGGTAGGAGCTTGCTCTGAGCCACATTTAGCCAGTGGAGGTGAGTGCCAATGGTATGCGTGGGGCGCCCATAACTTCTACTGGACTAGCTCAATGCCTGGCTCAATGCTTGCCACCCAGTGGCTGCTGGGGAGGCTTTGGTAACTCAACAGAACAAAACAGCCAAACAGCACATGTTATTAAGGAACGCAATTTAGTATGGGCTCCATGGGCAAACCTTATTGACATGGTTCTAAGCAAGCCGGGTACTATTATTAGGTCTGGAGGCAGCCTGAGTACATTTGCTGGCCATGTTTGTTTCTGCAGCAGTCATTAACAGAATTGCTAGGAAGAGCAATGCTGTTTTAACCCCTCCTCTCTCCTTTGCCCAGTTCACATGTAACCAAATCTCCTGCTACTGGAGTGATTGCATCTGTGTTGTCTCACCTGCAGGTGTTGGGGGCTCAATTACCAGTACTTGCTAATGTTGTTCCTTTCTGAAAGGATGTGAATTATAGCACATGCTACTTATGAATGTATTTAGTATCAATGCATCCCACTAGTTTGTTAACGTACACACTCCCGGTCAGATGAGGCCTCTTCATCTGACCTAGAGAGAGGACAGCTAGCCTCCTTGAACCCCCCCTCACATTTCTGGAAGTGCTTCTAATTGCCCATCCTGTTTAGAAGTGACAGTGATGATATGAGTCCAGGACTTCCCCTGAATTGGAGTTTCTTGTAGCAGAATTTACATGAACAGCCCCATTCGGGGACTAAACCAATACAGATTTACTCAATACACGCTATAAGGGCAAGATATATGACTCCAGGAAACAAAACACAGTAGTAATTCCTACACGTTCCAATGCATTCCTTCCTGAGATTAACCTTCGGGCAGTGTAGGGTAGTGGATAAGAGTACAGTTTCTGGCTCCAGACTCCCTAGGTTGGGTGCCTCCATTTCCTCACGTGTAGGATGGGGAAGGTAATAGTTCCCGTCTCATGGATTACAATTAGGACTAGAGGAATTAATACACGTAAAACTCTTAGCACAACGTCTAACTCTTTGAACAGTTCCCAGCACTGCCGACACTGAATGACCAAAGAATTCATGCATTCATTCATTCAACAATATGTATTGAGCACCAACTCTGTGCCAGTTACTGTGCCAGGTGTGGGAATACCACAGTGAACAAAATACACTTGGTGGCAGCCCTTACAGAGTTTACATTATACCCTGGAACACAAATAATGATGATGGACAAAGACCCCAGCTGCCAGGGTAAGGCGTAGAGGTGGCTTCCTGGAAATGAGGACGATGCTAAGACCTGGGGACTGGGCATAGTTGCAAAGAGTGTGCCAGGTAGGGATTGGCATGTGCCATGTTCTGGAAGAGAGAGATGGCATAACAGAGACAGAGTGGGTCTCTGTGGCTGTCATACGGAGGAGAGGGACGGTGAAGGAGAGCAGGAGAGGAAGGCATGTACCTCCTTATGTCATGAAGGGTCTGTTAATGCTGTTAAAGTGCTGCTGTCTATCCTTGGAACAAACCGGTGGGAGGGAGGGAGTTAACACACCGTTTTCACTTCTTTCCACTCTTTTCACACTTCTCCCACGTGGCCTTACATAGTAAATTTTTACAGGATAAGGGCACACATACTTTCGTCCAATCACACTGAATTCCTTAAGGGCAGGAATCATGGGTTTTCTATTTCTTTGAATCCTCCCTAGCCAATGCCAACCTTCTTGGTAATGAGGCCCCCCACTACCTATGTCTTAAAGATAGCTAGAGGTGCGGTGCACATCTCCATCCCGTCCTGAGGACCCCGACACCCAGCCTTGCTCCTCTCAGACCTTCCGACCACCTTGGACTGAACTCCCCCCTCTCCCATTCCCCTGAGGGTACAACTAAGGCTTCCCAGTGTTCTTCACCTCTTTACCTGGGACATCCGCTCCTAACTTCCCTCCTCATTGCCCGCAGCAATTTTATTATCACTCACCGCACCCTCCCACCGCCCCAATGCCAATGGCTTAGCTAGACCAACTGTTGTAACTTTTTACCCTCTAGATATAGTGCAGTGGAATCGCAATGGCTTTGGAGTCACACAGATCTGAACCTGAATCCCACCTCCTTGCCGAGAGGACTTAAGCATGTTGCTTAATATTTCTGGGCTTCATTTCTCTCATCTGGGAAATGGAGCTGATAATAATGACCTTCGGGGTTGTCATGAGGATTCAATAATGGTTATATAACTGACATGGTCATTAAATATTGGTATCTGTGTCCCTGACAACAGATAGCAGCGTGTTCAGTTTCCAAGTCTTATGCTCATCAGTGTCTGCACTTTCTTTTTGTAGTAACTGATTCAGTTCCTAGAAATCTTGTGAAATGGTCAATTAGGGTCAATGAAAGATAATTTCTTGGCACAAAGAGCTCCATTTTCAAGATCTAGCCTACATGTAAGTCATTGTCATTCTAAGCTGCTAAGACATTTTTCAAACTTACCTATAAATGGTAACTCCAGACCTAGGAGACATATAGCAGCGGAAATCACTAAAAGAGAGCAAGTGATTCTGAAGTTATTTTTCTCTAGAGCAACATGTGTACAGCATCCACAACAATTAGATCCTGATTGCCAGGCCAAATTTCCATCAAGACGCTGATGAGTTATAAACCCTTGGAGCTTTGCTCAAGTCAGTGATGGAAACAGCAGCCGTGTCCAAGCCCTTTGATGGAATCACAGCCTAATAATTAGTATGAGTCCATTCATTATCATGGGCTTGGGCGTGTGTATATGAGAGAAAAAAGAGTGAGGGACAAGGAAACAAATTAAAAAGTGGAAACTGAGAAAGGAAGAGAGATTAAAACCACTTAAAGTTCACAAATATAATTACAGGATCTTCTTAATTACTGCAGGGAGACTTAATGAATATAGGTACTGCCTGTAGGGCCACCTTAGGGAGAAAAGTCAAGTGCACTGTGTCTGTGTGTCTCTCTCTCTCTCTCTCTCTCTCTCTCTCTCTCTCTCTCTCTCTCTCTCTCTCTCTCTCCTGTGTTCTCACTATCTGGGCACCTAAGAGTGAAGAGGAAAAGGAAAGCACAAAAGTAAGGAAGGAGGGAGGGGAAGAGAGAAGGAAGAGAGCAGCACTGTTGACTCATGCAGCGCTGCTCGTGGTCTGTGACCAGCGCTCCTCCAGCTGCTTCTCATTCATTAGCGTGGTGTCACATGCATTGGCAGCAGACAGCCCTGCTTCAGAGGCCACCCTGGGCTGACCTGAGCAAGTGGCCGCAGTTTCTTTATGTGGAAACTAACATCAAAGTGACAGGGAGCATGAAATAAGACAATGTATACGAAGCCCTCAGCACACAAGTGAAGTGCTCAATAGTCTCTTAATATTATTCCGTTTTACTCCACTACAGGGTGAAGTGGGGCTCTTATCCCCATTCTGTGGATGAAGACACTGGCAGTTGGGGACACTAAGTGGACAGTGAGCTTCACGCAGTTGAGGGCCATGTCCACCTTTGTCACAGCTGCACCAGCATATACTCCATTAGGCCCATGGAAGGCTTCCCTAAATATCTGTGGTTGAGGGTTCCCTCTCAAATTCAACCTGACTGATCCAGTGTCCTTTCCAGTGTCATCCCAGTTGTTGTCCCCAAACAATCCTTTGCCTTTGTGGGTAGACATAGTTAAAAGTGCAGGCTCAGAAGCCAAACAGCCAGGGTTCAAGTCCCACGTTACATACCTGCTTTGTAAGCCAGTAATTGATATATTTCTTGTAGTCTTCATGTTTCCACCCCTCAGTAGAGTCCTGTGGTCTTTTTTGACATCCTCAAGCATCTCAAAGGGAACCAAGGAAAAAGGATTATTTGGGGACCAGAGCCTTAGAGAAGAGTCCAGTCCCTGGGGGCCAGAATAGTGGTGACAGAAAAGGAAAAGCTCAGGGACAGAGTTAGGATGGTGTGTCAGAGGTGGGGGTGGGGGTTATGTTAGACGGGAACAGAAAGAACAAAAGAAAAGAGATTTGGGGAGGGAGCTAATAATTATTGAGTAACTATTGTACACTCATTGTGCTTTGTGTTTTATATGTGGTGTCTCATTTAATCCTCATAGAAGTTCTGGCAGGAAGATGCCCATTTTACAGATAAGGAAATTGATGATCAGAAAGATTAAGCACCTCGGCTAGTTAAACCCCTCTTGTTAAAACAGCAAAACGAGGCTTGTTTCCAGGTTAGTTTGGCTCCAAAGTCCATGCTCTTTGCACGATTCCAGTCTGCCTCTCTTTAAGGTTAAAAAAAAAGAAAAACAGATTTGTCAGGCTTTTAAGTTTCCCAAAAAGTTTCATCTTCTATGAGTGTTCCCTGGGAAGTGATTTCTCTCTGTTTGGAAAGAGTATGTGTTCTGCTCTCTTCACCTGCCCTCTTTTTAATACTATACACCAATCAGTGTCATATGGAGTCTGCAGGTCGCTATAATTTTATTTGATGGTGAGGCCACAGATTTGTGACTACTTTTAAAACTAATGATTTGTGCTCAACATGAGTTTTTGTAGCAGATAGATAAATAAATATATTTTTAAATATTTTAACATGTAATATTGATTCTGTTTCTTATAATACAAAAGAGAAGTATGTAAGAAGTCCAAGTGCTGCTTAAAGATTGAACCCTGTAAAGTTTACAGGCAATCTACAGTGAAGCTAAATCTAACAGCCATGAAACAAAAAATAGCACAATCACTTTACAGGGGTTTTCCAGGCAGCTCTGGAATTCAAGTGTCCAAGTTCAGCTGTGTAATAAAAGATAGTTTATGACGGTTTTCCAATAGAGGTAAAAGATGGAGAAGAGAACACTTAGTGAGCATCCTAAAACCAAAAGCCTCATGAGGAAAATTTACTAGGTGTGAAAAGTTTGTTTTAAAAAGAAAGGATACTAAACCATAAAGGGAACAAAATCCCTCATTAACCGAGGCAGCTCTAGAAACATTATGCATTGATTTACTTCATTCATTCACTCATTCACTCATTCATTCATTCATTCTTGCAACAACCTTTATTGAGTACCTACTATAATGGCAAGCAAATGTCCAACACAGGGGATGCAAAGCTAACTAAGGCAGGCTTCCTGCCCTCAAGAAAATTTTATCATCTGAGGGGTAAGACAAATATGTGAACAGTGATTATCATACAACTACTACATTTGAGATTTTATAATAAGAGGAACAATAGCTAATGTTCATTGGGTGCTTACAACATGCCATACTTGGTTGTAAGCACTTTCTATGTTATTAATTCATATAAGTCTTCACAACAGCCCGAAGAAGTAGGTACTGTTATTAATGCCATTTGACAGATGGGGACTGACAAGGTGAGACCTAAGAAAGGCAAACTGGAGGCATCTGCCTGAGGGTAGAAGAGAGGCATGGGACCTAAATCTTAAGGAAGGACCAGGAGTTTTCTGGATGGAGAAATGGGACAGGGAAGCACATTCTCAACACAAGGAGCAGTATATGCCAAGGCAGGAAGGAGCTCATGAGCTTGGTGTATCTAGGGAACTGACAGCAATTCTGTGACTACAATGCCCCAGTGTCAGAGATGAGACAGATTGTGAAAGGCTTTATGAGTCACGGTAAGGAGTTTGGGCAATAGGGAACCAAACAAGGATTTTAGGGAAAGGACTCAACATAACTTTGCAACTAATTTTGGCAGAGCATGTACTATAAGGAAGAAGATGTAAAGTAGGGAAATTGGTTAGGAAGCTAAACTAGTAATCCAGATGAGAGATGGTAGCCTGAACTAGGCCAGTGATTGGGAGGATGCCGAGAGAGGGATTTGAAAGATTTATGAATACTGCATTTATATTTCTGCAATTATATTTCTGTTTATGGCAGTAGGTAGGAAGTATCGAGATCCTTGGATTGGTAGGCACAAAAAAAAATTTTTGTCAAATGATATTTTTGAATGAATCTGGACTGATCCATTCGTTTTAACCTAACAAACACTGGTGCATATTTTTAAAGGGCTTTGTATGGTAACTAGTACAAAATAGATGCTCAAAATTGCACATATGTACACAAATTGGCCTACTAACTTTGGAGCCACCCTAAGCCTCAAAGCTAAAAGCCATTTATTTAATTGAGCACAGTTTTCACTAATTTATAAGGTAACATCTTAAATTAGTTGTAGAATAAGAGTTCTGTTCAAATTTAAGGAAAATGAGTCTCTCCCTGGCACAAAACATTACACCTCACCCTCTTATTGTGTTTAATAAATCACATCTGCCATCCTCTTTTAGCAACAGGGAAATTGGGCAACAGAGAACCCAAGCTACCTGCCCAAAGCCACACAGCAAGATGATGTAGGAAAAGTAAAATATTTATATATCCAGTGTTCCGTTCTAATGTAGCTTCTCCTTCTACTTTAAGAGAAAGTAAGAAAATTATGGAGGGAGAGGGAAAGCAAACTCTGCATAAAAGAACACATTTTTTTAAAAATACAAATGTGGCCTAATTTAATTTCCAATACATGTCTCCACCTTCAGCTTTGAAAAAAAAGGTTAAAATGCAATTCTCCGAAACGAAGTTATTCGATTGAGGAATATTAACCTCCTCGCCCCTTGTACTTTGACTCGTTTTATCTCCTTTTCATTTTTGTTTGTGGGTCTATTCATTTTGGTGAGGCCAGGCACGTTGCTAGGTAACGGGCCCATCGCGGGCCAGCATGTTAGTTTGTCTGGCTGGCCCGGGTGGCAGACTTCCCTAGCGCTAGCTGCCGGCAATGCAGTCTCTTACAAAAAGCATTTATCACGGAGCAGGCACCGTAATGGCCACTCAGTGGAGGGGAAATTGAGCTGACCCGAAGGCCAAAGCTGTTAGGGAGACTGGTGGGAAGGGTAAGAGGGTCACAACACCCTTTTCCCACCCACTTAGTGGGCAGTAAGCACTAGCACAGCCCAGCCACTGTTTTCACTAACATATCCTGAGGCTTTGCACCTGAAATAAATGTTTGCTTGACATTAACGATAAAAAAAAAAAAAAAAAAAGGAGGCGAAAAATAAAATCGGTTTGCTCCAAGAACAATGAGCTTTATGATTTCAGGTTAACCAAAGTTCCCTCAAGATTTGATTTTTGGTAGTTATGCTGAAAGGGAGATTTGCAGAGGAAGTGAAGTGGTTTTCAATAATTAGTATATTCTGGTTGTGGCCATACAAACATTTATTTACCTAGCTCCTTGAATTTGAAAGTAGAGAAATCTAAGTATTTGTGCTTTTAGTTTAGTTTAGTTTAGTTTAGTTTTTTTTTTTTTTTTTCCCTATAAATGGTACCAGTTTTGTAAGTATCAAATGCTGGTCACCACCAAATTGATATTATCTTCAAATTTCTGTTTAATTACACGATGATCATATTCTTCAATATTTATTTATGCCTAGCATGAGATAAAGTTTAAAATGCAAACCAGGAATTTTTAAAAATGTACTTAACTGTACTTTTGCAATGTTGAGTAACAATACATATTTGGATACTTTGGATACGATGCTTTTCTATACAATATTAAAGATTTTTCTGGAAACATTCAGATTTCTTTGTCTTTTATGTGAATAAATACATAACAAAGAAAAATAGCATTACAAAAATAAGAAATACAAGTGTTATGCATACAAGGATAAAGATCATTATAAACAGTACAAAGGTTATACACAACTGAATTTTATATTAGCAGGGTGGAAATCTTGGCAAGGTTCAATTGTGGAAGAAAACAGAAATTCCTTTCCTTGACTATTTGTTTTTCTCAATCGACTATAAGCTATGTCATTTGTTAGAACTTGAAAATTATATGTAAAATTATATAAGGGGTTTTAAACGTTCCTGCATGAAAAAAGAAGCACTAAATATAATCCAGAATCTTATTTTAATTATCTTTATTATTAAACAATACGTAATCTCAAAGCTCTTCGTTACTTAGGTGCAAATTCTTCTCTTATTTTTCAAATGCAGAACATGTAACCACCTATCAGAAATCCTCACTCTAAATTTATTAGCTGCATGACTTTAGCCAAATGGCTTCCTTTCTCTCAGTCCCAGTTTTCCCACCAGAGAAGAGGGGGAGGTAATATCTGCCCCAAGTACCTCCCTGAGCAATCGAGAGGATCAGACAAGATGTTAGCTGTAAAACACCATACAGACAAGAGACAACAATTTTATTACTGTGAAAAATAAAAATGTTTGGAGAAACTGAAAGGATTTCAAAACCACTCACTATTCTCTCATTGTGGATAGAATTAGGCTTCTTACCTTGGTGAGCTGCCAAAGTTACAAGCCCATTATAGCCACTGGGTTCTTTTTGACCAATTAGCCTCATTTTATACATAGACAAAAGGATTGCTGCAGCTTCTCTTCAGAAATGGAACAGAGTTAAGAGCACAGGAAGGGCCCTTTTCTTCACTCTGGCTCCACTGCCTTCAAACAACAATATTTAACCAACAAAAGAAGAGACCAAGTCAATCTCAGGTTTAGTGATTCCCTTGAAAGTCATCAAATAAAAATGTGAACTTTAAAATTGATCAGGATTAATTTCACTGACACTGTATCATAACATATATCTCTTCAGAGACTCATTTGTTGGGCTGCAGATGCAAAGAAAGTAAGGAAAGAAATAAATCAGAATACAATAAGGCAATTAGACTTTTGCCATTGATAGAATACTAAAAATGTCTGATTTATCAAAGCATTAACAAACAGAAGTAAACACAAGACTTACATTTTCTTACAAAATACCTGGAGAGGAAGATTAAAATAATAACCGCAACCATGTGTA
Source organism: Rhinolophus sinicus (assembly GCF_036562045.2). NCBI lineage: Eukaryota > Metazoa > Chordata > Mammalia > Chiroptera > Rhinolophidae > Rhinolophus > Rhinolophus sinicus. Next base: position 30,664,899 of record NC_133756.1, read on the forward strand.
TCAATAAATTTAATTTATAAATATCACTCCATTGCCAAAAGATGTTCTTTCATTTGCTCATTTGAACAGTGCAACAGCAAGGGATAATTTATCAATACAAGTGCCACTCTGATGTGTAACTGCTATTCTCATCTCCATGGACCTTTTCCTACCCAGACGAGAGAATTCTAGTGAGTCTGAAGTACAGCTTAATAAGCAAAATTATCTAATCTTTACCTGCAGTCATTATCTTTAATCTGAAATTAAACAAATGTATTTATAATGTTTTTCTTTATAATGATCCCAATCCCAGTGTGGTTGCAGTAAGAAAAACAGTTACCTGTGCCAACCACTGTCCTAAGTGCTTTACATACATTATCTCATTTAACCCTGTCAACAGCCCTATAAAGTCAATATTATTATTACCCCCATTTACAGATGAGAAAAGTGAGTCTGATAGATGGATGGCAATTTGCTTTTAATAAATATCAGAGTCAAGATTTGAACCCAGGCTGGTCCAACTCCAAAAAATGTGTTCATAATCATTATAATATAATTATAGATTGGTGCAAAAGTGATTGCCGTTTTTGCAATTTTTTTTTTTTAACCTTTTAAACCACAATTACTTTTGCACCAACCTAATACTTCAAGACATGTACTTGAAAGTCTTGGGAATCAGATTTCTTTCAAGATAAACTATGATGCTAATTATGGAAACTGTATAATTTAGTACAGGCTAACACATAAAAAGTTAAATTTTGATCAAAGAATTTTAGTGGGGAAAGAACCTCAGGAGCCATCAAAATTAAACCTTCACTTCTCAGATGAAGAAGTTAAGTTGAGATGGTACATGATTTGCCTAAAAGCACATTTAAAACGATTATATGGACCTGTGATTGGGTGATTGTTCCCCCAAGCAAGTCGCTGTACATTTGCCTTAAATAGCTAGCATACTGGAAATATTGTTCAATACATAACATTTCTACCTACACAAAACGTACCTGCTGCAAAATGAGATCGAACTGTATTAGAAGTCAGAGGAAATCGACCTATTGCATTCTGTATCAGCCTCTCACATGCCAGCCCCTAGGGCAGGCATTGGGACATAGAGATGAAACACTTTCAACCGAGGCTTTGCGCAGTAATAAAAATCATGTGCATTCTTGAAATTTAATTTTGAAGACCTAGAGAAAGCCCAAGGTTAATCTAAATAATTTACATGAACCTAAAACAGACGTTAATCCCTGAGTGTGGCAAAGCTTGGCCTCACCGTCAAAGGGTGACTGTGTCTGAAGCCATTTTCCTCTTGGAGGTAGGGATGGAAGCAAAACTTCTTAGACCAAAACGCCCCTTCCAAGAAACAGTCTACCTTAGGAAATGGACTGCTATGATACTGTCCCCAAACAGTCGATGAAGCAAGATTCCCTATAAACCTTTCTTAATCAGACCAGGCAGGCCTTAGAAAATTATGTAATCAATCATATTATTATATAAAAAGAGATTCAAAGAATAGAAAGTAAAATAATTCAAGAAACCTAGAAACAATGCAAAGAGGCCTTCTTATTCTATAAATAGCAAAATGTATAAACTCAACCAGCTCGATCTCCTGGGGAGCAAACCAAGATCGCTTGACCTCAGTTCTTTACTTTTGCCCCGACCTCAGACTGCTTGGACAAACATCAATGCACGTGAAACAGGACACACATGAAAAAGACAGAAAAGAAGTAGGAAATTGGTCCACTCATTTGATTATGTGCGTATACCACGATGGAATAAAATCCACAGTATGAGTTCAGGCTGATTTTTGTAATAAAGCTGCAAATTCCTAATTTCAAAGTTACTTTGAACGTGTCGACAAAAATATTTTTGTAATATCCACATAACAAGATATACTGTTATAACAGTCATTGCCATGACTCTATCAGCATTAAAATGTAAGACATAAACCATTTAGTTTATCTAACATTTCCCTCGACACAGGTAGAATGCCCCCAAATTTGTCATCAGCATGCTAGGTTGCTCCTCATAAATGCTCTTTAACTTTGAAATTACTCTACCATACCTGACCTGTCACGGAACATCAAAAGAAGAAAAAATAAGGATTGGAAAGATTATGATATTTTGAAAGTGATAGTTTCTTTGCGGTTGACTTTCTGTCCTATACATTCCTTGGCATGGAGACTTTCTTATTCATTTGGCACATTTATCAGCTGCAAACTATTACATGACTATGTAAAAATTAGCAATAAGAAATCCCAAGCATATGGGATAGAAACTAACATATAGTAAGAAATTCATTAAAGTATTTGTTAAATGAATGAATGAATAATTCTCATTTTCTTCAATCAGTTTCCAAATGATATCCCGCAAACTGTATTTACAAAAAATTACAGTATCATTTTAAACAGGTAAACTTTAAGCTTTCCTGAAGAGAATAAGCTCTTTCTAATTCATGTTTTATCAAGTCTACTTCAAAACATGATAATCCTATGTATAATATCATAATTATATAATGGTGTTCTCTCACACTTTTTTCTTTCACTAGAACATCATTTTCTTTATGCTACTTGACTGAGAAAATATTTCTCTTAAAGGAGCACCAACTTGAATTTAAAACAGTGTTAGCTCTGCATTTTAGAAGAACCTAATTTTCTCATAGGATGAGATAGAATTACCCAATGCTTTCTTAAAATATCAACTATTAGGACTCCAATATCCTTTAATATCATCTCTATGGATGTGAAGTAGAGACTTAAGAAATTGTAGCTGACCCTTGAACAATGCAGGAATTAGGGGGGCTGACCCCTGTGTAGTTGAAAATCTGTGCATAACTATTGACGCTATGTAATTCTTATAATTTGGGCAGGGAAATAATCATCAAACCTCCAGGTCAACAGTTTATTCAACAGTTCTTGAATAACTACCATGGGCCAAGTGCATTTTTAAATGAATAAAACATAGTACATGTCCTCAGAAACAAATTCGGTACTGTTCCAGTGTAAATAAAATGGACATGACAACTAATTTTATTAGAATAGGTAAGACATACTTGTAATAACAACGGTATACCAACAGGTGGGGATGGATAGTGGGAATCGTCTGTCCCAGATGTAAGCATTATCTGTAGAGACTTTAAAAACCTGAGCACAGCTTGGTCTACTTCTTACTATCACTATGCACCAGCAATTCTAAATAACGATTGTACTGGGTTGAACAGTGCTTCCCCCATCCCGTGTTCATGTCCTTTCCAGAAACTCAAAATATGACCCTATCTGGAAATAGGATTTTTGCAGATGTAATTAGTTAAGATGAGGTTATACTAGAGTAGAGTGGGTCCTTTATCCAATGACTGGTGCCCTTATTTTCTTAATGGTGTCTTATTCCTCCAAGTGAAGAAGAGAGAAAGAGACACAGAAGTAGACACAGACAAGGAGAGGACACCATAGGACTACCGGGAGTGATGGGGTTGGAGTGATGCATTTATCAGCCAAGGAATGTCAAGGATTGCCAGTAACCACCTGTAGCTAGAAGAGAGGCATGGAACAGATTCTTCCTTGGTGCCTCCAACCTTGCCAACACCTTGATTTCGTGATTTCAGACTTTCAGCCTCCAGAACTGTGAGACAATAAATTCCTCTTGTGTAAGCCACCCAGTTTGTGGTACTTTGTCATGTGGTACTTTGTTTGTGGTACTTTGGCAGCCCTAGGAAACTAATATAATGACCATTGCCAAACCCTGCCTTCTTAGTACACCAAGGAGTATTGATAATATAATGTAATCATTAAAGTCTATCTTGTAGCTTATTGTTAGGAGAAAAACAGCCTGGAAGTAGGAAGAGACATGTAAATACCTATTTTAAAACAATGTGGCAAGGGCTGTACTGGAGACGTACACAGCCATCAATGGATCCCAAAGAAGGTGGGGATTCAAAGAAAGCCTTCCAGACCAGTACATAGGGCCTGTTCAGGAAAAAAAACACGAGCCAATTTGCCTGGAACAGATCATTGTGTGAAGGAGAAGAAAAGAGTGGAAAGAAAGGCGATGCTCTGCTCAGAGCTTGCGTTTTAAAAATGAAGATTTATATGGCACTCTGGACTCTCAGCAGTCAAAGTATGTTCTGCAGGCCAGCAGAGTTGACATTACTGGAAGCTCGTTAGAAATGCAGAAACCACTCTGAGAAACACTACTATAGGCCCCTGTCACTCACACTGGTCCTGGGACCCGCGTTATCAGCACCACCTGGGGACTTGTTAGAAACACGGACTTGCCAGCCCCACCCCAGACCTACCGAATCAGAATCTGCATTCCAAGAAGATGCCCAGCTGACTCATTTGTACACTGAAGTTGAGAAGCATTGTTCCAGAGGATATTATGCCTCTGCTGAGTCGTGAAGAGAGGAAGTAAATGGGTGAGAAGCTGGCTGAGGTGGGAGGTTGAGAGAGGGGGTGATACCCCAGGACCTTCTGAGGGAACAGCATGAGCAAAGACATTGAGGAATAACAGCAACAAAACATCAGCTAATACTTACAGCCAGGCACGGTGCTACAAACTTTCTGTGCACTTATCTGTTCATCTCCATTTTGTGGCTTTATCACACTGATGGTCAAACAACAGAGACAAGGGGTAGAAAGGTGGATAACTAGCAAATGTTACACAAGTAACAAATGCAAGAAAGAGGTTTGAACCTCGCCTTTGAACCAAGCCTTTATGGCAAAGGCCCTCCACCTGGAAAACCTTTCTTTATCTTTAGAATTGCCTTCATTCTTCCAGACCCAGCTCAAAAGTCACCTCGCCTGCGATCACCTTCCCAGTTTCTCCAGTCACAGTAACACACTCTTTGGGTCTCCCTAACATCTCTTTCATGCCATAATCACAGAACGTGTCATGGTCTGGCTTATTCGGTACTTATCTTTCTCCATCTCATCCCCAAACTGAACATGAGTTTTGGGTAGAGTCATGTCTCCTGAATCCCAATCTTCCCAGTGCCTAGTTTGGTGCTTAGTACCTAGTAGACACGAATACACATTTGTTAAAGATGGACCTGGCAGCATCCTTGACTGGCTGTGTGAACTTGAGCAAATTCCAGAACCCCTCGATCTTTGGTGTTCCCATCTATAAAATGGCAGTAATGAAACCTACTCATAAGGTTGTAGTAAAGATGAAAAGAGATGAGATAGAGTAAGCACAGGACACAAAACTTCTAAAGGAATAAATGAATAAGGTGCCCTGGTATAAAAGCACACAGTAATAGTAAAAACTACCACTTACTGATTACGTGCCAGGCACTATTTTAAACAGAACATACGCATATACCTCACCTCATCATTCTTCAAATACCACCCTGCTATGATCATCACTTTCTTTTAATAAATAATTCAACTGAGGACTATACAGTTTAAGAAATTTGCCTAAGGTCAAAGGAAGAGCCCAATCGGGACTCTGATCCAAATGAGTCCAAAATCTTAGCTTCCAGCAAAACCAAAGGGCACGACATTAAGTAACCCCCTACTGGTGCACTAGCCCATCCAAATATCACCACTATACGTACTTTAATTTTTTAGAGATAGTTATTTGATCAAATTTGCACAAACCTCAAGAAAGCCAAGCACTTTTTAAAATTCCACTCCTTACTACTAGAAAAATACAGCTGTCAGTGGTCACATGAGATTTGGCTGTTCATCATGAAATACAAGCTGTGTTAACGGGAGGTATGTGGAAACTGTGGCTGTACAGCACTGGGTCTATAACTAAAACAGTCAGGAGTAAGCCTCCCACATTCGGTGAGATGTGTACAGACTGGCAAGTGAATAGGACTAAAAGCTGTAACCAAAGTATGAGAGTTATTCTCTTGATGTCAGCTACATGGAGTCCTTCCTGTTACAGTAGCTGGATTTTGCTGTTGTTGTTATTGTTGTTGAATGGATTGTTTAATAGTGAAGTCAGTTTACATCCAATTCAAACCATGTGGCTCATTGAAACCTAGGTAATTTTACTAACCATTGTCACCCCAATAAATTTAATTAAAAAAAAGAGAGATTAATGGATCTTTTTTTAAAAAGGCAATTTGATTATTAAATTGGAAAGTGCTTTTCTTTTACTGTATGCTGTTCCCACTTCTCAGTTATAAGGAAAATTAATTTATATGTTTAAAAACATCAAATTATTTATCTTAGTGTTCCCCAAAGTTTACGAAGTGCTGAGCAATGTGATACTTTGCCCTGTGTTCTCCTCATTGAGTCTATTGGGGTAAATTAATTACAAAGCAATCCTTAGGAATTAACTGTGTTTTAAGTTCAGACGCATCTACTTAGAGACTTCTAATACCACTAAATAGTCCCTTTGGAAAGGCACTTGTTAGTATGAGTGGTATAATTTTCATTTCCGCTGGCACCATGGCACATGATTTCTTCAGTTTCAGCTACCCTCTGATTGACCTGTCAAGGGCATAAACCACTCTGAAGATGTTCCAGTGCCATTTGTGCTTCTCGGTAGGTATAAGGGACAGGATTGGTTTACTCCATGTAAAGGAATAATTTAGAAAATTATTTTCTGTGGTTTTAAAGTGATACATTCTCTGCATAAACACACACACACACAGAGAATCTGAACTTAAAATAAGCTTACTGGGCAATAGAACAAAACAAACAAACATTTTCTTAGATAACATATTCCATATGTCCTGAGGCCATGAAGTAGAAAAAAAAATTATGGTGTGATTAATCCATTATGTAAAATGGAAATGCATTTTTAAGTTGAATGCCAATGAGATGTTGGCAGCGGGGTGGTGGGAAAGAGAGTACATAGAACATAGAGAACTGAAAATTACATTTTGGGGTTTTTCTCTCTCCTCCAAACTGAGAATGTGGTGAGTTCTATATTACCTGATTTTTATGAAACCACTGTGTTCCAGTTTGGAAGAATTCTGAATCAGAGTAATTTCAAGCAAGTTGTTCTTTTTCTTTTTTTAAAATATTTTTTTACTTTTCAATTACAGTTGACTTACAATATTATATTAGTTTCAAGTGTACAACATAGTGATTAGACATTTAGATAACTTACAAAGTGATAACCCCAATAAATGTAGTATCATCTGATACCATATATAGTTGGTGAAACATTACTGACTATATTCTCTATGCTGTACTTTATGTCCCATGTCTATTTTGTAACTACTAACTTATACCTCTTGATCCCTTTCCTACCTTCACTCTTCCCCCCCCCCCAACCTTCCCTCCCCAATCTGGCAATTATCAAAATGTTCTCTGTATCTGTGAGTTTATTTCTGGGTGGTTTGGGGGTTTTTTGGTTCATTTATTTTGTTTTTTAGATTCCACATACAAGTGAAATCATATGGCATTTGTCTTTCTCTGTCTGACTTGCTCCACTCCACACAATACTCTAGGTGCATCCGTGTTATAGATGGCAAGATTTCTTTTTTTTTTTTATGGCTGAGTAATGTTCCATTGTATATATGTGCCACTTCTTTATCCATTCATCTATTGATGGACACTTAGTATGCTTCCAGATCTTGGCTTTTGTAAATAATGCTGCAATGAACACAGGGATGCATAAGTCTTTTTGAATTATGTTTTAGATTTCTTCAGATAAATACCCAGAAGTGGAATTATTGGATCATTCTTTGACTCTTGTTATAGCCTTTAAAGACTATTTTGTCTATCTCAACTTTTTTTTTTTTTAATTTCCATTTTCATGAAATATCTTTTTCCATCCCTTTACTTTTAGTCTGTGTGAATCTTTCGATCTGAAGTGTGTCTCTTGTAGGCAGCATATGTAAGGGTCATGTTTTCTAATCCTTTCAGCCACCCTATGTCTTTTGATTGGAGCATTTAATCCATTTCCATTTAAAGTAATTGTTGATAGATATGTAGTTATTGTTGTTTTATTGTTCATATTTTCTATCTTCTTTTTTCATCTTAAAGAATTCCCTCTAACATTTCTCGTAATATTGGTTTGGTGATAATGAGTTCCTTTAGTTTTTCTTGTCTGGGAAGTTCTTTGTCCTTTGATTCTAAATAATAGCTTTGCTGGGTAGAGTAATCTTGGTTATAGGTCCTTGTTTTTCATCACTTTGAATATTTCATACCAATCCCTTCTGGCTTGCAAAGTTTCTGTTGAGAAATCAACTGACAGTCTTAAGGGAGCTTCTTTGTAAGTAACTATTAATAAATGTTTTTCTCTTGCTGCTTTTAAGATTCTCTCTTTGTCTTTAACCTTTGGTATGTTACTTATGATGTGTCTTGGTGTCTGCCTCTTTGGGTTCACCTTCTTTGGGACTCTCTATGCTTCCTGGGCTTGTATATCTAATTTCTTCTCCAGGTTAGGGATGTTTTCTGTCACTATTTTCAATTCCTTGCAAGAGTCATGCTGAGTTATGTTCTTTCCCAGACTCAAAACAAAAAGCAAAGCATGGCCAACCAGTCATTATTCCGTCAGCTATAAACAAAATGGCACTAAGTGGGTATCCTCCAGAAAAATGCAGAAGAGCCACATTACCATCCATCCATCCCATCAACATATCTACTTTGGAAAGGTCATGTGTAGAGAAAAGAAAACATTAGTCTTTTATATAAGACAGAGGCAAAAACTTGCTTTAAACAATAGAATTTTCAGATGCAGATAGAGCTGGCATTCAGCTACTCACAGAAGCATAGTAGACCCTGGATAATACCACCAAATCAATCACTTCTGATAATGATTATAATGATAATAAAAGGACACCTACACAGTGCTTTATTGGTGTTACAAAGCATGGTCATATATGTTATATCATCTGGTCCTCACAACAATCCTATGAGAAAGGCTACATATGATATCTATTAAGAACACAGCCTTTGAAGTCCAGCCATTTACATTAAAATCCTGACCCCTCAACATACTAGCTGGATCACCTTTGAAACTTAGTCACCCTCTCTGAAATTGTAATAGAAGCAAATGAGATGATATAGGAAAAGTACTTCCCCAGTACTTGCCTCATGCTCACAGGTATGCTCACAATAACTGGTAATAGTTGTCACTGTTATTATTATTCAGTGATTTCAATAACTTTCTCTTTTCCGATCCAGAAATATACTTTGCAAAAATGTGTCTTGTAAACCAGTTTTCAAACAAATATAATTATTTATTGAGTGAATAATGGAAAGAACTCTAGCAGAGGATCAAACAGGAAGAGAATAGAGGATTGGGAACTATAATATTCATTCGGCACATATTCATGTCTGAACTCTTACTATGGACCAGGAGCTATTCATTGGACATGCCAATTAATTCTCATAGCAATCCTGTGAGGTAAGTATTATCCTCTTTTACAGATTACAAAACTAACAGTCCAACAATTTAGTTAACTTGCACACAGACACACAGCTACTAAGTGACAAAGCCTGCAGTTGAAACCAGGTCTTTGATCCTAGGTCCAGTGCTCATTCTTGGCATCTTTGCCTCTTGATCCATTACAGACAATCTAAGACAAACCACAGTATTGTCAACAAATCCTTTCCAAGAGCAGGTCCCACCGGGTGAAACACAATTTCTTTCTAAATCTAATTCACTGCGATTGTATACAGCAGTGTCGTATCAGATATCAAAATGTAAAGATGAATATTATTACTAAGCTGTCATTTACAATATGGCCCAAATCATGACTTGCAATGGGAAAAAAATTTTTAAAAAAGAACTGCAGTGAACCCTCCCCATGTACCATCCCCACCTCTCACATTCTCATTGTTTGATACTAGCCACTCCCCACACACTGCTCACTGATTTAGGGGCAAAGAAGGAAAGGAGTCTTGAAAAAGGGTTAGAAAAAGAAATATTTTGCACCCACTCGGAACTGAGAACATGTGATTAAAGCCTTCAAAAAAAAAAAAGAATGGATGCCGGCCCGGTGGCTCAGGCGGTTAGAGCTCCATGCTCCTAACTCCAAAGGCTGCCAGTTCGATTCCCACATGGGCCAGTGGGCTCTCAACCACAAGGTTGCCAGTTCAATCCCTCGAGTCCCACAAGGGATGGTGGGCTCTGCCCCCTGCAACTAAGATTGAACATGGCACCTTGAGCTGAGCTGCCGCTGAGCTCCCGGATGGCTCAGTTGGTTCAGTTGGTTGGAGTGCGTCCTCTCAACCACAAGGTTGCCGGTTCGACTCCCGCAAGGGATGGTGGGCTGTGCCCCCTGCAACTAGCAACGGCAACTGGACCGGCAACTAAGACTGAAAGAACAACAACTTGAAGCTGAACAGAACCCTCCACAACTAAGATTGAAAGGACAACAACTTGACTTGGAGAAAAGTCCTGGAAGTGCACACTGTTCCCTAATAAAGTCCTTTTCTCCTTCCCCAATAAAATCTTTAAAAAAAAAAAAAAAACTGAATAAGTGAATAGAAGTCAGCATTTATGAAGGCTCTATGGTGGAAAGGGATATGGTGTCTTCTAGGAACAGAAAAGCCAGTGTGGCCAGAACACAGTTTAATGGTTTATTTGGTATTTGTTGTTTTTCAAATATACATATCTATATGTACAACATATGTGGACAGAATGGCTCCTCAACCCTGCATTAATTAGCTTGAGAGGCATCATAAGTGTCTTCTTAAACAGAGTGCACATGCCTTGCATATAGTAGGTATTCAAACTTTTGGCTGATAGAAAAATAATTCTGGTATAGTCAGGCCTTGCGATCCTATCTTTGCATATCAAATTTCAGCTTCAAAAGCGGTTTCTCGCCATTATCTCAATAGATCACTCACTAATTTAGCTCTGCCAATGAATAGATATTTGATTGTACCAGCCCTTAGTGAACGCACTCACTCCTTTACAATTTGGCTCTGTGGTTTGGACAAGGCAGGGAACAATATCCCTTGGTAATTCTGATTTCATACAGTGTACACTAAAGACTCGTAGTAGGACTATAAAACAAGCTCATCAGAGAGTAATATTTGTTTGTACTCTACATTCTTGGGTAGGAAGGCATTGTTTCCCAGCATTAACAGATAATCTTTTCCAACCTTCCTGCTCTAGCCATTCACCCCAGAAGTGAGTGCTGATGGGAAGAGACTGACAGTTTAATAATTAGGAGTAGCAAAGTGTGGAAGAGGCATTTCATCTGCATGAAACCTTCCCCCCAGAGCAATTTCAGAGCTCCCTATCACGCTGGCTTTGAAGCCTGAGAGGTTTGAAAACAGAGCCTCCTAAGGGAATTTTACTATAAAATATTTCCCTGGTTCTTTCCTCCAGCTTCTTCCTACTGGGCGCTCCAAAGCAAGCCAAAGCATTGAGGAAGCATTGTCAGGTGGTTTTTAGACTTGAACATTCTATGCCGGCAAAAACACTTCATATCTCTAAGTTGGCTGCCTAGGATCAATTACTGGATTAATTTTTGAGGAAGGGACTGACATGATTTTAGGACCCACAAATTCAAGTCCAATAAAACAGACTTTTTGTTTTGCCTTAATTACGGAGAAAACTGTACCCTGTAGACCTAAACAACTATGATTAGAAATCCCTTAAGGTCAGGGAACATGTCTAAGTGTTCTTTGCATTAATCAATTAGCACAGGTCCTGGAAAGTTATACTTGAATAAATATTAATGACTGATCATCAAAAATCTATCAATCAATTTCTGGAAGATTGTGGTTTAAAAACAATCCAATCATACTAACTTAATGCCCTCCTAAACAGGTCTATTATATTAAGGAGTCTTTATCAGACTTTGGCAATTAGTGCCTTTTGACATTATTGTCAAAAAGTTTAAAGTTTAATCACTGTATGGATAGGCAAGTTTGGTTCTTTGGTTGCAAGCAAAAGAAACTCACTCTGATTAATAAGCAGTAAAGAAATACATGGGAAAGATACAGTAGTCAAGAAAAACTACTGGATAGCTGAAGAAGCAGGTTTGGAAAAGGAAAGGCAGCTGCAAGAGTTTCTGTAATAACCTGCCTCTCAGATGAATGAGCATTAACCATTTCCTTTCTGTCTTTACATGACTCTGCTCAAGATCAGAGACCCAGCAGAAAGAGACTGATTGCCCTAACCTGGGTCATGGACCCACCCCTTGGCTACAGAAAAGGGAAACTTGACTTACAACCCCGTCAACACTATACACACTGGGGAAGAGGTAGCCCCACATAGATATGGGGGTGCCTTTATCAAAAGAAGGGAATTCCGTGGGGCTGAAATGTCCATACAGTAATTGAAGAAGGAGAGAAAGGAATGAACATTTCTTGAGCATACATACCAAGTACATATTGTGTGAATTACCTTACACATATGGCTCATTTCACCCTTAGCCATTCTGAGAGATAGGCATTTTATCTCCATTCTGCAGATGAGAAAATTGAAACTCAGAGAGGTTAAGTGACTTGCCCAGCACCACCCATCTAATAAGCATTGGAGTGAAGATTTGGACTTAGGTTGATCTAATATGTGCACTACACTGTGGGTCCCAAGCTTAAATAACACTTATCCATGGGTTATTGTCAACCCTGAGAAAATAATACTGAATGGGGTTCTAGAAAGACTGATTCTTATGGGAGAAAATTTAATGCTTTATTTGCTGATTTGTTTGGTGAAATAAAGTACATCTGCAAAGGTGAAGTTAGGGAAAGAAAACAGGATTGAGAATTGGAAGAATGGCGCTTATGTGCTGGCTTTGCCACTTTATAATTGTGGAACCCTGGGTAATTATCTGAGATGTGAGTTCCTGAACTGAAAAAGGAGGGTACTGGTACCTAATAACTAGCTCACAGGAGATAGCAAAAACACAATCTTTAGTATTTCTACTCTAAGTCTCTTAGCCTCATCAAGCTCCTTTTTTTTTTCTATGCAAAATCAGGATAATAAACTATAACAGGATTATTATAAGAATTAAACAAGATAAATTCTTGAGCACAGAGTAAATGCTCAATAAACGTTCTTCTCTTTTGATGTCACATAATTTTCGTAAGGGTTACCTTTCATTATCTTAAGAAAGACAATGTATGTAAAAATGCTTTAAAAGCTGTGGCATGCTACCAAAACTGCAAATGACATCAAACTCGGTAGGAAAATTTAAAAAAACAAATCATAATTTTTCAATGGCCTGAAAAAATGATAGGATGGTTATTCACTGAATAGAAAGAACTATTTGGTAGAGATAAATATTAATTTCTCTACAGGCAGAGAGTGGCTAGCTGTTCACTAAATGATTTCCTCTTCCTTTTGAGTACATAGCTAAACAAAAAGTTCCAGCCGCTCCTGCAGGTAGGTGTGGCCATGGACTGAGTCCAGGTCAAATGAATACGGGCATAAGTTTAGTCCATACAAATCTCCCAAGTGCAATCCTTCATACACACTCCCCTGCACATTTGGAAACCATGTGCCAATGATATGCAGAGCCACAGGGGGAAGGATCCTGGGTCTCTAACTCCCTGCTTTGGGGAAACCTGAGCTCAGGAACATGCATTTTGACTTTACATAAGCAAAAAGTAAATATCTCCTGTGGCAAACTACCGAGTATTAGCATTCATATATTTTAACAGCCATCATTACATTAACTCATGGATTCTCAACCTCAGAACTATTGCCATTTGGGGCTGGATACTTCTTTGTTGGGGATGGGAAGACTGTCTGTGCATTGTAAGATGTAAAGCAGAGTCCCTGGCCTCTACCTACCAGATGCCAGCAGCATCCCCTTGACAATCAGAAATGTCTCTAGACGCTGCCAAATGTCCCCTGGCAGGCAAAAGTCCCCTGATTGAGAACCACTGCCTTAATTATACTTGGGAATTAATTCACTTAAAAAGTTGATCTCTGTAAGACTGAGGTAGAAAGAATGACTTTCCCCAAAGGTAGTAAGTAGTAAAATAGCTAAGGAGCCCAGCCTAGCAGACTACAGGTTCAAACTGTTCTATGAGCAAATTTGTTGAACTGGATTCTGAGGAATATAATTCCTGAATAAAGTGACTTTCCTTAGCATAATACTCTCAAACACCAATATTTCATCATTTTTATGGCTGAGAAGTATTCCATTGTATGTACATAGCACATCTTCTTTATCCAATCATCCATTGAAAGACGCTTAGGCTGTTTCCATGCCGAGGCTATGTAAATAAGGCTGCAATGAACGTCAGGGTGCATATATCTTTACAAATAAGTGATTTCAAATTTTGGGGGTAGATACCCAAATGAGGGATCGCTGGGTTATGTGGTAGCTCCAGTCTTAATTTTTTGAGGAATCTCCATACTGTTTTCCATAGTGGCTGCACCAATTTACATTCCTACCAACAGTGTATAAGGGTTCCCTTTTCTCCACATCTTCTCCAACACTTGTTATTTCTTGTCTTGTTGATAACAGCCATTCTAACAGGTATGAGGTGGTATCTCATTGTGGTTTTGATTTGTATTTCCCTTATAACTAGTGATGTTGAGCATCTTTTCATATATGTGTCGGCCATTTGTATGCCTTCCTTGAATAAGTCTATTGAGATCCTCTGCCTACTTTTAAATCAATTGTTTTTGTTGTTGTTGTTGTTGAGTTGTATGAGTGCTTTATATATTTTGGATATTAGCCCCTTATTGGAGGTGTCGTTTATAAATATATTCTCTTATTCAGTTGGTTGCCTTTTCATTTTGTTGATGGTTTCTTTTGCAGCGCAGAAGATTTTAAGGTCAGACAGAAAAGGACAAGAAACCATACGATTTCAGTCATATGTGGCATATGAAACAAAAAAACAACAAGCGAACAAACAAAACAAAACAAAGACAGATACAGACAATAAAATGGTGGTTACCAGAGGGGAAAAGGGTAGGGGAGGATGAAGAGAAAAAAGGGGGTCAAATACAGGGTGATGGAAGGAGACTATACTTCAGTAGTGAGCAAATAATAGAGTATACAGATGTCATATTATAAAGTTGTACACCTGAAATTTATATAGTGTTATTAAACAATGCTACCCCGGTAAATCTAATTACGAGAGAGAGAGAGAGAGAGAGAGAGAGAGAGAGAGAGAGAGAGAGAGAGAGAGAGAGAGAGAGAGAGAGAGAGAAAGAGAAAGAAAGAAAGAAAGAAAGAAAGAAAGAAAGAAAGAAAGAAAGAAAGAAAGAAAGAAAGAAAGAAAGAAATAGCAGACACAGGAGAAGCTCTGAAAACCAAGTAGAAGTTACCCTTTTGCTAGAAAAATTTACATTTATAAAGGAAATCTCCCTTTATAAGGATGTCTTTCTCTGTACCAGGAAGAGGATGATTATAACACGTAACAGTAAAGAAGGTGTGTACTTACATGTACATAACTACCTTACCCTTGCTTTTCTGTGCTTTTCCCGACAACCTCCCATAACTGACTACCTCCCTCCACCGAACACACATCTTTCGTCCAGGCTTTAGCTGGAGATGTTGTTTAAGGTGATGGCTTGGGCTATTTTGGGGAGTTACACAGTTTTCTTGGGTATCTTCTCCGTAAACAAGAGGTATACTTATTATTAAACTTCTGTTTGTTTTTCTCCTGTTTAAAAGCAATGACTTTCCAAAACTGCTGTAGCTCTCCCGCTGGATCAGAGGAACCAATCACAAAGACAGCCCCTTGCACTTCTGGTTATTCTGAGATCTTCAAGGGTGGCAGTGCTATTTCTTGAGGTGGTTTTATTCCTGTTCTTGGCAATGGCCCTGGAAGAGAAGTGTCTTGGTCTTTCATCAGTTATATTCTCCTGCTTGTCCTCAGTGTATAGAAATATAATGATCTGATAGTGTAGATGGTTTAACATAAAAATCCTCCCTCTGCACAGCTTTCAGAAATCATTTTGGTGAAGTAAAAACCAAGTAGCAATATACGAGCACTTTCTTTTAAACATTTTATTCATCATTCTAAAAAAACTCATAATGCAAAATTTTTATACTTATAAAATGTCCACAAGATAAAAAATTTTTCATTTTCTTTTCTTTTTTTTTTCCTCTTCAAAACATTTTTTGAGATACTTTTTTGTATCACCGTGTTAAGAATGTATTAAAGAATCCATAAAGGTCTGCTGGCCAGATTTAATTTGGACATTATTCTATTACAAATCAGAAGTATGTGCCAATTTATTTGAGTAGGCGTTTCCTTCTTAACTTTGATGAGTACAACACATTTACATGAAAAACACAAAATAAACTTTAAGAAGGAATATTGCTTTTCTTTTCCTCTCTTTAGTTTCCACAGCAACACCTACCAACCTAAACCTAATGAGTACAACACATTTACATGAAAAACACAAAATAAACTTTAAGAAGGAATATTGCTTTTCTTTTCCTCTCTTTAGTTTCCACAGCAGCACCTACCAACCTAAACCTAACAATAATATACATATGCTAAAAACTGCAAGGGGGGGGGAATCACACTTACAATGAGCAAAATCACAAATTTGATGGAAACTTGGTGTTGTCCATGAAATTAAAATTTTCATATTTTCCTTCTAAAAATCCCTCAAGTTCATAAATGCTATTTTGGTTGCTTTATCATTTTATATATTTTCAAGTACCTTTTGTGAAAGTGTATCATAAATTCAGGACTGGGATAGGAGGCAGATTTATGTGCAGTTTTGGAATTTATCAAGATGTGAATACCAGTACCTCAGTTTTTCTTTTTAAGAGGTACCACATATGACACAATTAAAAATCAGAGCATCTCAGAACCAAATATGTGTATATGTGTTATAGCTCTGTACTGCCAATAACTATTAATTTGATTCTTGGAGCCATTGCTCTCCTCCAAGAAAAAGAACAGGTATGAGCTTGTTCTACTTATTTTCCACTTTTCAAACAAGAACATACCAAACTGGGAAGAGAGAGCACTTGGTATATTTGTGTTTTTGTCTAAAGAGAATTACTAGTATTAACCAGTTAAAGCTCCTGGGAAATCAAAGTACCATGACTAACTACCATCTATGAGCAGAAACCCCTAAACTTCCCCTGCCATACACAGTGCCTGCGCAGGCACTGTAAGCAACTTTACTGTAGATAAAAGGAGCTGCTCTTGAGTCCCCTTAGTTATGGTTACATTACATTATGATTTTAGTTAGGCGATTCTGCACATACACTGGAAATATATATGCACAGTAAATCTTTCTATAGCTGCATTAATATTCAGCATGTATATGATAAGCTAGCAGTAGCACATCATTCATTTTCAAATCTATACCCATTCATGTTGAGTTTGCACCAAAGCACAGAAAACCCTGAGCAATTCTTCAAGGGAAAGTTAGCAGAAGCTAGTTTACTGTGTGAATAGGGGGAGGGACCAGCTCTAAGAACTCAAATGACCTCTTTGTTGCGTTCGTTGGAATCTGGAGAAGAATCTCCCACAGCTTGCCAGGCTGCACATTTTGTTGCAGCCCTGATGGAAGCAGCAAGTCCATAGCCTGCTGCCCAGGAACAGCTTTTGCAGCTGGAATTTGGGGATCGACTAAAAAAGTTCTTCCCCCGAAAGATGGATTAAATTGATCATTTTTTCCTAGACATAGTACACTTCAGGCTCATTTTGCTTTGTAATTAAGAAGAAAGCCAGAAACATCATTTGCACATTAAGAATTTAATAGATATATTTTTCTAGCTTTATGCATTAGCACAGGACAGCCCATTAATGAAATAAGTCTTCCTTCAGGGTCAATTTAGATGGCTGTAATCTTCTGCAAATATATTGCAAATGAGGATCATTTAATGATCTTAAAACTAACTGCCAGGAGAGGATTGTTATAACTCTCCAGACAACAAAAAGAGCTTGCCGTGGTGTGCAGTATCCTTTTCTTTAATTTAACAAATGTTTAATTTCTGGCCACTACATTTAAAAAAGTGCAAATATTCTGTTTAGGTTAGTTTCTGCCTTGCTGACCTGGGAGGTTGATTCTGATTATGGAAAGTTCTGGGCTGCATTAAATGATTGTTAAAGGGATAACAATGGTGCACTGGTAAAATATATCCTTTAAATTGCTAATATTACCATAATTGTCAACCTCTGCTGAGCTTCCCTTGGTCTGTTCCTGCTCATCCCTTTCTGCAGAGCTTCCTTCCTTGTCTGACTCCACTAACCGTATATACTGATGCCCACTATTGTAACACTATTTAGCATATGTGCAGCATTCAAACGTTTTGAAAATGCTTTCACACATGTGGTCTTATCTGCTCCTGAAAATAATATTGAATGTCAGGTGTGGGGCACGTCATTCTTCCCTTTATAACAGCTAAGGAATCTGCGGTCCTAAGAGACAAAATGTTGGACTCCCTTTGCACTCCTCCCAGCCTCAGGTAGTAAAAGTTAAAATTCAAGTCTTCTGACACTTGGTCCAGTATCTACTCGTGTCAGTCTGCGATCCCCTTGCTTTTGGGAAAGCCCTGGCCTAAAAGCTGTGGAGGTCTGGAGGGAAGGTTTAGTACAAAATCTCATGCCCTCAGAGAATGTACCGGAAAAACAAAATATTTGCCCCTAAAAATATAGCAGGCAGTATACGTGTATGTGGTAATTATCAAATGAATGGAATAGACAGTAAGTGTTAAGAAGTTCATGGAAGGGAGAGGTATTATGGGATATAGAAGTCAGATAAGATTTCTTGGAAGAGGAAGACTTGGAAAAAAGGTAGTAATTATAAGGGAGAAAAGCAAGCTGTCAGGTAAAAGGCCGCGCATATGAACATGGGACTTTGAAGTCAGATAGGACTGGGCTCAAGTCCTGGCTCTGCCATTTATTAACTGTGGGGCTGTTACCAAGTTACTGAATTTCTCTAAGCCTTATCTGTAAAATGGGAATAATTATTAGCACCTATCTCATAGAACTTTTGTTAATAATACATGAGATAATATATGTAAAGTGCTTAATGTAGAGGCTGGCACAGAATCTGTTCATTACTAAAACAACATAAGCAAAGGCATAGAGATAAGCTATCAGAAGGAATGCCAAAATGCAATGATTAAATCAGTCAGGTTTGAGCAAAATTTTGTGAAAAAGAATAAAGAGAGAATACTGGAAAAAATTCAAACCCACTTGTGGGGGCCACTGAGTGTCAAAGTAATAAGGTTTCCCCAGTGGCTTTTTATTTCTATTTATAATTCAGAATCCTTTCTTGAAACAAAGTCTTATTCTCAATAACAATATGTAAAATAGATACACATAGAACTGCTCTGGTTGGAGCAGATGTGAAGACCCTAGAGCCCCACCTACTCAGCATCCCCACCATCCCCACCACCCCTTGAAAGGAAACCCAGGTTGGAAACCATGTCTTTTGACAACAGGAAGTATTGAGTCTTCTGTCAGGGCGGTGGTACGATGAACATTTACCTGGCAACAGTAGGCAGAATGCAATGGAGGACAGAGACACAAATGAACACTTAGCATCCTGTTGTGGTTGTCAGGTGATAAGGATTTGGAATGGAATAGAGTGGTGGCAGTAAAAACAGAAAGGGACATGTGCCAAAGATATTACAAAGGCAACTTAACAGAACTGTGTGAGATGTTCAGGTGGGGAAGGAAGGAGGGAAAGAATTAAAGATGATTCACGGGCTATAGACCTGGGCAATCATTGGTGGAATCTTTAACGCCACTCTTCAATTTCCAAAGAAATTTTGTTAAATTCTGTTATGTAATAATGATGGCTAAGGCCGTTATTTATAATTTCACAAAATTCTGGTGTTTAGAATAGTGATACCTAAATTTCTTATTTGGGGTGATAATAGAGGTTAATCGGTAGGGGGTAGAATGAGGGGAGAGGTTCTTGGTCAAAAATTTTGAAGACACTGAGTTGAATCAAGGTAAAGCCTTCTTTACCCAGATTTCTCATTCTTTAATATGCTGCTGTGACTTTGGAACTCTTAAGAGAGTGATGGAATAAGCAGTTTTCTCCAAATTTATTTGACCAAGAATCCCTTATTAAGAAATACTTTTATGGGGTCAATGTTTCTTAGAACACACTTTGAGATATGCTGCTCTATGGAAGCACACAAAGGACCCTGAAGAAATCCTCCTCATTGAAATATACCGTGTCAGGCACAGAACTTCTGCCCCTAAGGAACTCAAAGTCTAGTGAAGGAGGCTGGCACATAACCCACATAATATATCTACAATATTTATAAAATGCATGACATGTGTTGGAAGGAGCAAGTGATTCATACGGCTATGAATAAGAATGCTGGTTTGGTAATGAGAGTGGCAGGTGATAAGGCTAGGAACATCCCTGGTAGTCTTTATTATTGTCATTAGCTACCACCTCCTAATGCGTGCTCTATGCTAAGCGTCATGCTAAATATCTTACATACATTACACCAATAAGTCTTCCCTACAATCCCAGAAGGCAGGTACGTATAGATATGAAAATGGAGGCTTGGAGGGGTAACTTACCCAACGTCTCATGCTATCTAAAGGGCAAAGCCTGGACACAACACTGACCTATGAGAGTCCAGGGTCTGTGTGCTTCACCATGGTGACACATGGGCTTCTTGAAGCTTGTGAGCTATTTTAAGGAATTTGGACTCCACCATGGAGGCCTTGGAGAACCAACCACAGGAGGTTCTACATCTCTTCCTCTCCTTTGACAAACCTCTGAAAACACTTTGAGTCAGACCCACAACAGAAGAAAATGACGCTCACTAAGCCACCAAACCACATCGGCCTTGCAGGATGCTCATGAGTCACAGCCTCCAAACTGATTTTCAAATGAAAAGGCCCTTATGTGCCTGCAAGTTACTATCCTGCTGGGTTATCGGCTTCAATAACTGTTTCTTAGCGTTGCACTGCTGCACCATGAAAATCTTGCTTTATTATACCTTCTTCGGAGAATGCGTAGCTCTACATTCTGCCTGTCGTGTGGGTTTACTGAGAACTAACTTTCAAAGTCATGCATTCTATGGTAAGTGTATTTTAAACCATGCAGCCTCACATTAAACAGAAATGGCAGTCATTCTGCCCTGGAAACTGTTCCCTAGCATGACATTACTTTAATTCACTGGCTCCTTGTAATCAAGATCTAATAAACAGCACCTTTAAATAAGTCCTACACACAGCCTGCATTGTTACAATCAATTGAACTACTTAAAAAGGAAAACCTCTGAGGCTATGTGGAGGCATTCTGTGCTTCCCTCTGTTTTATGGCGCAACCTTAGACACGACGTGTAAAAAGGTCAAGACAGCATGTAGGCTTTTGCATTAAACAGCAGAACACTAATTAGTTTTAGTGACAATAGGGTTCTGTTAGTGTGTTCTAATATTTTGATGCTTAGTTTTGTTTGAAACTTCTAGCCATAACACACAAAAGCTCTTCTATCTTCCAGTCTTTCTCATGTCTTGATTTTTCAACTCCATCATCTGTTTGAATGAAACACGTATATGCTCTATTTCTATATTTTCATTAAAAGTCGGTTCTAAAATCTAATTTCAAAACAGTTCTTTTGAAGGAAGTCAAAAGAAAATTTAATGTAGAACCCAATATTTCATGTGGAACCTAATATTTCTCTTAGTTTCAACCATTTTTTTCAAATCTTAAATGTAAATTGTGTTAAAACATGCCATCAATGAGTTTTAATATTTATGTATATTAACTATCAGAGCAAGTGTACTACATTATAAAATGTTAAACATTAACTCCCGAGTGTTAAATTTTCAATGGATTTCCACATTCCTGAATTCTATTTTAAACTAATAGGAGAAACGATAATAGTTCTTCAAATTCAGTTATTATTTTTCCATCACTATATTTATATCTACATTCTTAGCCTTTTTCTAGAATATAGGTAAATTCCTGAAACATTCTCCAGGATAAAGAACTGCAACTAAAGAAAATAGCACTATTTGAGACTTTATTAACAGACTGCTATTTCTTCAAAATACCAGTACTATTATAAGTAATTATATTATAGCATGATTTTCTATAAAATAAATAACAAACTGAATACATTTCCCTCAACTAACTTAGGAATTTCCAGTTCTGTGTACAAGACAGATTTATGTCATTTTTTGGTATCATTTACTGTTTTTTAAAAATCAGTTTGAGGTCATAAGCTTACGTTGGTCACCCTCTTTTCAAGGGGTTATTGGGTTAATGCTTTAATAATACCTTCTGATGCTGTTCTCCTATGGGATTAAAAGCAATCAAATCTGTAGGTGGGGGGGGAAAAACCCACATTCTTCTTTGTTCCCCTAGCCAGCTTGGCTGTGGTCTACAGAAGCTGAACTTTCATTAGAAGAAAATAAAGTTTCTAGACCTTCATCTTGTAAAGGTAGCATCTTTATACTGTAAATCAATACACTGCTGTTTAGTTTGTGCTCTGGCTAGACAGACCTAAACAATATAGCATCAAGGAAAGTGGGAGCATCCCTTCCAAGCCATTTGTCTTAATGGAGTGCACACTTCAAAACTGACTTCTTACTGCTTCGGTGATGCCCATTTAATTGTTAGCAAGCCAGAACCAAAGAAACAAATCCAATTACAAATCAAATTCCTTACAACCAAAATGCGATATATGTGAGTACGCTGCAGTCTGCTTACCTTGTGCTCGGCACTGTACTAAACATATAAGTGCATTACTTTATTTCATTCTATTACAGAGGTGTTGTTTTCCATCTCCATTTTGTTTCTTGAGAAACAGGAGAAACTTGAAACTCAGAGAGATTAAGTAACTTGCTGAAAGTCGCGTAGCTTGTTAATGGGAGCAGCTGGGACTCTAAACTAAATCTGTCCTATCCCAGATTTTTGTCTCTTAACCACAATATTATGTCATCTAGCAAAAGTAATAACCAAATTCTTCTTTTATTTCCATTCTGTACTATCTCTGAACATTTCCAAGCATTTGCCTCACAATGACTCTTACTGAACAGAATAAAATAGTACTTCCTGGCCCATATATTTTCTACACTCAGTAGAAATGAATCTTGAAGTATCTTTACCTCAAGGAATAGAGAGAAGCACACAAACTGTGGAGTCAAAGTAGATGAGTAATTTGGGCAAGTTACTTAACCTCTCTCAGCCTTACTTTCTCATCTGTAAAAGGGAGGTAATAATAGCTACCATCCAGGATTGTTGTAAGGATCAGAGTTAATAATTTATCAAACAGTAGCTCCAAGCCAGGCACTGTGCAAGATATGTACTTATATTGTCTCATTTCATCCTCACAATGATCCTCTGTGGATTTACTTATCCTGACATATAGTTATCCTTTCATTAAAAAAAAAAAAGCATCATCTGGGTGCTAAGAACACATTGTTCATGACAAGCGTGGTCACTGCTCTCTTGATTGACAATCATTAGTAATGATGATGACAAAAGAACAAGACAAACAAATGAAGAAACTCATAGACACAAACAATAGTTTAGTGGCTACCAGAGAGTAAAGGGGGGTAGGAGCTGGTAGATGAGGGTAAAGGGGGTCCAATACATGGTGATGGAAAGAGAACTGACTCCGGGTGGTGAGCACACAATGTGATATATAGATGATGTTTTACAGAATTGTACACCTGAAATCTATGTAACTTTACTAACAATTGCAATTGTCACCCTCAATAAACTTTAATTTAAGAAAAAATGTTTAAAAAATAAATAAATAATGATGACAAAAGTTTGAGGCTTCTGCTTTTTTAGGTTTTTGATGGGGGTGCGGAGCTTCCATCTACAGACTAAAGTTGAGGATTCTCTGTTTGGCCTGACGGACTTTAAAATTTGTGATCCAGACTAAGGTTTGTGTTGTGAAAGTCCTGCACTTAAGTTATGGTCATTGCCTGAGGTGTTTTACATACACTTGATAAACGTGTTCTCTGATAGCTAGGCCAGAGAAGATTCCTTACTATCCCTCACACATACATGCCCCCCTCCTCAGAATTTGTTAATTATGCACTCTCTACCTGAAGTTCCTTTCCTTCCTTTGCCTCAATTTTCCAGATATATCCACTGTTACTTATTCATTCAGTAAACAAATATTTATTGAGTGCTTATTGTGTGTCAGGAGCTGTTCTGGGTGTTAAGATTTTAGCACCAAAAAAAATCCTAAGCCCCTGGAGTTTATATTTTAGAGTAATAATTCATCGATCATTCATTACACCTGTAGCACAGAATGGAGCTTTCTGAGTATGGACTGAGGATGGAAATGGTCAATGGCTACAAGGTTACAAGCTGATCACTAAGAACATGAGTGTCTCCTATGAAACCTCGTTTCTCTAGTGAGGCCACATGTAGACTCTGTTCTGAATAACAATAACCTTGTGAAGTGGGTAAACAGAACTAAGTCACCTCACTTTTTGCTAAGTCCAAATAAGGGGAAAATAGAACGAAAGATCCTTCCAAAGTTTTTGCCTTTCCCTCTTACAAGGAGCCACCCTGTCTTGCCAGTTTAACAATTCAACCTGTTTACCTTTTGGTCCTGTTTCAGCATCACTTGCTGCTTAGTGCCTCATCTGTGCTCCCTGCAACTATAAAGGGGGTCAGGAAGGATGCATGCTGAAGTATACCTGGCTCTGAAAATCTAGATTGGTTGTGGAAAAGTCCAGACTACCAACTTTACAAAACAAAAACAAAAACTGTATTTTAATAGTGAGGCAGTAAATTATTTTTCAAGAATGTAGCTACTAGAGAAACACAATACCCAATATATCTTGGTTCCTAACTCAATATTTTTAATTACTTGCCTTTATTGGTCAGACAAAATGTAGAGTCAAGTTTCAAGTAATACCTTTTATTGGACTAACAGTGGAATATTGACAGATAAGCTTTGGGAATATAGAAAACTCCCCTCTAGGTCAGTAAGGGATTGACTGTGAGGAAAAGATTTCTGTAGGCAGAGAATCCTCTCTGTCAATATTGTACAGTTTGCCCGATAAACGGGATTACTCAAAACATGGCTGCGTGTTTTGCTTTTATACTAAAAAAGAATTGAGTCTTACCAGCTAAAGATGTTATTATGTTGAATGAATCTTACGTAAGTTAGTCATTTGACCTTTCTAAGCCTCCATTTCCTCATCTGAGAAATAAAGATAAAATCTGTCCTATCCACTTGATAGGGTTACTACATATTAGAAGCTAATGTTTGTGAAAACGTTTTTATAATTCGAAAGTATGATAAAAAAAATGTGATATTTTTATTACTAATTAATATGCCTAAAATATTGATGGCAAAAACTTAAGTTAATAGGTATCAAAGAAGTGCTGACACTGTAAATTACAAAGGTGGGAGTCTTTGAATTCCCATTTCAATATTCATGATTTATAATGTTAATGCAAGTCAACAGAATACTTCTGAGTCCCTACTATGGCTGGAACCCCAGTTACATCAGCATTTTCATTCAGAGGTAGAAAATGTTTATAAATAATACAAATAAGAGAAGATATCATACATAGGGAAAGACAGCACTTGTCCTATAGTACCCAAGTAAAATGGGTCATCGTGGCACCTGTGAGATGCTTTTCTTTCTTACTATATAGGCCTTCCTTTTCCAAGTCGTCAGGACGAACAATTCTGTTAACGAATCTCTAATAATCTGAAGAAGAGCAAACCTATGGTGCTCACTGTCATTCACAAAATCCCAACAAAAGCTCTGCATTCTGTCTCAGAAAGAACTGTTGGATTCTAAATAAACTCCTCTTTTGTTTTAGAATACTCAGTCAGGGTAACTATTCCCTTGACTTCCTTTGTGATCAAATCCAAGTAAATAAACCCGTACTTTCAATGAGCCATTGAGGTCTAGACTTGTCTATGCAGACTGACATAAATACCTCATACATCGAGGACCATCGTCAGTTATACAGAAGATTAACCCTTTTATTTTAGTAGTGGCTGTTTAGACCAGTTCAGTATATTTGCCCAAATCTCAATTTTCTCCAAAGTAGTAAGGGTTACATCGGCTATTGCTTTTGGTAAAATCTGCTATTTTTAAAACAACTCATCAGATAAGTGCATTCACTATCAGGTAACTACTTCTTGAGAGTGCTTTCTCTCTAAGAGGCAGTAAAGTAGCAAGGGTGATATTACTAAGGAACCTCACAGCATAGAATGGAGATTTTAGAGAGTTCAATTTGAGATCTATGTCTATAGGGGACCATTTGTACTGAATCAGCTGAAGCAATTCAATGAAAGTGGATTCTTTTTGTTAAAGGTATCAACTGATTCAAATATATTGGTGTCATGTGAAACTAACCCAAATTCAGCTAATTTAGCTCATTTCTTCAATAATTCATTCCATAGCCATTTGCTGAGTATCTCCCTGTGCTGGGCACTGCGCTAGATGTCAGGTTGCTTATGATCTGTAAGAGAGGCAGGCACGGTAACAAATGCAACATGATGCGAATGGAGATAAAGCTATGAAAAGGGATCAAGAAAGGCTTCCCAGGGAAGATGACGCTTCAGAAGAGTTGTGAGAAACAGTAGGAGTCAGTCCTTAAAAGATGGAGCTTGTAGAGAGGGGAATGCAGAAGAAACAGCATATACCAAGGCCCAGAGATAAATGAAAGTAAACCTCATGGCCGTCTACTCTACGAGATCCCGTAGGTCCGAGGGAAGCTGGTTTCAGAGCTGGCCAAGCTAACTCGGAGTCCCAGTGAATTTCACTGGCTGTGGCTCAGTCAGAGGTCTCTGCTTGGAGTCCTAGCTGGAGCTTCAGGTGCATTTGGTGCCTCCGCAAAGCCCTTCCCTGGGTGGAGGAGGGAAGGCCCAGCCTCCTCCCATTTGGGGGAAGCAAACTCATTTTCTGTAAAGATTTGGCTTCTAAGAAAGACAGTCCCGGAAGGGCAGAAGGAATCATTTGTAAAATTGAAAAAATATTCTTCAGCCTTGGGATCATATTTGATCTGAAATTTCTCCTCATGTGAGAAGTCATGTCCTTTCTCCTCACTCAAAAAAGAACGTGGCTTCCTTCTTCATGTCTGATGTGACCTCAGGCTGTTGTCCAGGGAATTCCCATTCCCAAACAACCAGTGCATTCAAATCACAAAAGGAAATCAAGGTAGGTGAAGGCAAACCTGGGACTAGGTGCTTGAACTTGACTTTATCAGAGAGAGGAGTCTCCAAACTCAAGATATCAAGAGATCAATAGTTGTACACACAAAATTCAATAGCACTATTTTATATTCGGGCCATTCATACCCTCTGGCTACTGTTTTGTTTAAGATGCCTAAAAAATGTGGTAATAACTAAAAGCAATTGTTTTCATTTTCCATTCTCAGTTCACCGAATGGTTGAACTGAGGTTTGCTTGTTTGTTTCCACAGGCAAAGGCTATATAAGTATGTGCCAAAGGGGGTTTTTGTAATGGAGGTTATACACCTCTAGACCTAGGATTTAGTTATAAAAAATCCAAATGCAGCCTTAATTATAGAGACACAAATACAGCATTAAAGATAATATCATCTTTGGTCAGCTAGATGAATTGAAACATGCAAATGTGGTGTTAACACTTGTTGTTTTCAGTATACATATAACAGGCCCGATTTAAATAAGTCAATATTAGCTTCATGAATATAAAAGTATCTACTGTTTTCTAATAATCTGGTAAATCAGTGTTTTTAAGATTGTTTCAGAGAGATGTGTAATTTCATAAACCATTACTTATTTTGTAAAACTAGTAAGTTTACACATTTGTTTTTTAAAATAGTTATGCTTTTCATAAGAAAAATTACAGGAACATGACCTATGAAAAGTCACAGACCCTGAAAAACAATCATCAACAATTAAAGAAAAAAAAAACTGTTCACTGCTGAATATACTCTTTCTCCTTTACAAGAAATGTCACAGGGCTATTTTTTGTATTTGAGAGAATGGCATTGTGATGACTTGTCCTCTCACACAATCACATATTCTTTCCGCACTTGCACCCTGCACAATGCACCGCCCCCCACAAAACAAGGCTGCCTTAAGACCCATTTTGGAATCTCTTCTGGTTAGCTACCAAGAGAAACTTTGCACTCCTATTGTCATTATTTATTTATTCATTCCATAAATCCTTGCTGAACACCTACTGTGTGCCAAGGAATATGCTAGATTCTGGGTCACAAAGGTGGAATTGATGGGCTGGCCCCTGCCCTGACACAATTTATAGTCCAGTAGGTGGAGATTCGATAAGGAAAAGGACAATTACAAAGACATGTGGGGATGTATGAGATTGTACTGAGGAGCACTGGGTACGCTAAGCAGGGCCACCTCATTCAGTCTGAAGAGTCAGGGAAGCTTTGCTGGAGGGTGGGTTATCTTAGCTGAGTCCTGAGCCAAGGGAAAGTGTGGAGATGTGGGTGTAAAAGAAAAAAAATAAAATAAAATTATGGTTAAGGGGTAGGTTTCGATAGATTTCAACAACGACCTAAAAAAGAAAGAAAATGAGATTGAAAAGAATCAAGCTGAACTTTGAAGCCAAATGTTTGCAAACAGTCTCTAAGAGTAGTTGTGGATATATATGGTGTGGAACAGTAGGAAACAAACAGGATTTGGAATCAGAAAACTGCATTTAAGTCCAAAGCTCTAATTCTTATAACCTATGTGACGCAAGATAAATCACTTAACCTCTCTGGGGTGTGGTTGTTTTTCTCATCTATGAAACTGGAATAATAATGTACCAGCTCTGCAACTCTCATAGAATTGTTAGGCTCAGATAAAATAGTGGCCGTGAAAATACTTTTCTAACTGTAAAGCACTACACAAATGTTAGTTATTATTATTAAAACAAAAGTGGAAGTGGGCTAGTAGAATTAATAGGATTTAGATACAAGAAAAAAACAGAGATTATGAATATAAAGTGAAAGATAGCTCCCCTTCTTGCTAGGGTAATGGCCAAAATTAATTTCCCAGAGCCCGGGAAATTTGCCAGAAAGATGTGAAAGAGGTGCAAATTCTATTTTTAAAAAAAGGAAGAAATTTAATATGTGATAAAAAGCAGTGCTCCAAGGGAGGGAAGCTCTGCTCCCTATTCAAGATGTCAGAGAGGGAAACAAGAGGGTAAAATATACCATCAAGAAACTACCTAAAAGCTCTAATGACCATATAAGTATTCCCAGCAGCTACAGTATTTAACAGAGGGCATAGATTTTACAAAAGGCAAATGAAAGCCTACTGGAGTAAAAACAAGGGGGGAAAAATCAAGCTGAGCTGAAATGTTTGTACAAAAATCAGATGATAGAAATATCATCTGTGGGTAGGACCCTAGGTGACAGAAGAGGTGACAGAATACCACCCTGTGGGTAGGACAGGGTGACAGAAGAGGAAAGAGAAGCAAGAACATAGACACCCATCAGAAGCAACAAATGTACTGAGCATCTTCTCCCTTCCGGCCCTGTGCTCTGGCTGGGGATAGATAAGGCATGGTTCCCATTTTCTAGGCGTTCACTGTGCACTTGTAGACCCTCTCGGAGCAGTTTAGAAGCAAACAGAACAGAAAGTGATAATGGGCTTAAGGCCTACCAGCAGATGGTTTAAGGCGGTGCTAAAAAAGAGATCAAAGAGATCGGAGTTGTTTATAGAGCATGTTTGCAGCAAAAAAAAAAATATCCAAAGCTCAGAGCACCACCTGTATGGTCACAGATGAAGAGGGGCCATGCTCTCGGGGATCAGAAATTATACCTTTGAGTCCTCCCTGGACCCAAGCATTGCCTGCAGAAACTTCCTGTGTAGTTTCAACTGGAATAAGGGAGGAGGAGAGACAGAAGAGTGTTGATGAGGACACACTTCAAAGGAGGGAAGGAGAATATCAGAAGCAATGGCTTCCCAACATCATCATCTTCATCATCAGTCTCTCGATCACAACAACAACAAAAATAATTCCAATGTGTATGCCAGGCATTATACTGTATATTTTACGTACATTATGCTATTTACAACTCCTCTGTAAGATACACATTATTATTCCCGTGTTATACATGGGGAACTTGTGGTCCAGAGGAGTGAAGCAACTCATTCAAGGTCACACAGATTATAAGTGCCTGTGTGACTCTAAAGACCATGACCTTTCCGTAAGGGCGAGAACCAGAGTGTGTGGACTCTGGTAAACTTTGGAGAAATCATTGAACACAGCAGTAGAGAAAGGTGGGATGTATATTTCTCTGGATAAAACAAAAGTTTTTAGTAAAATAAGCCAGAAGTTTTCTTGAAGATCATATGTAGATGCAATTTGCCAAGGAGCTAATAAAATATGTGTGGAGATGCTATCAATCAGTGTTTAAGATACACCTGTGTCCACATCAAAGGTCAGAGTAGGTGCGTACCCTGCCCACAGGTACGAGATGCCAGGATTGGGATAACAGGGTTTATCCAAGGCACCAGTCACAGCAGAGCTGCTGCGGAAATATGGTCCAAAATGATCTGAGGACATAGACTGTGCTGGGTTTGAGCCTACGGGTGAGGAAAAGACTGATACTATAATGATACTAATAATTATTATCATTTATTGAGACAGAGGGCTGGCCAGGTGCTAGTCTAAGTGCTTCACATGGAATAAGAAGCTGGTCTGAACATGTAGCTAAGAACTATATCTGTGAATGGTGAGAGCACACTATTGTGCCAAGTTTCATACCAGAGTCACAGGTTTATAGACCAGGAGCCATTGCCCACTGAGTAGATAGACAGGAAAATATTATGATGCAAGCAAGTAGACCAGCTCTCCTTACAGTATTATGTGATTCGTCATCCCTATAGCAATAAGATTTATTCCTAAGCGGAACAAAAATATTAAAAAGGAATGGTGATATGAAAACTACAAGCAGGCAACAACATTTCACCAATAGCAGAAAACCGTAAATATTAAGTTCTGCTTATCTTTGGACACTCAGTCCTGATGTCACATCCTCTCAGCCGCCTGCTGGATTCAGAAGGACACAGGTTCTAATCTTGACTCTGCCACTGTACTGTGTATCCTCGGGCAAGTTACTTAACCAGTCTGTGGTTCAGGTTCTTCACTCATCCATTCATTCAACAAATGTAATCAATGTCTAATACATGTTAAGTACTGTTCTAAGTATTGGGGATAAATCAGTGGGGGGAGGGGGAAGAAGTAGACAAAGGCTAGATTCTCAAGGAATTTATATCATAACAGGATGAGAGACAATAACCAATATATGAGGTTAGTGGTGATAAGTGCTTTGAAAAAGAATAAAGCAGAATAAGGGGACAGAGAGTGATGAAGGGTGGTATTTTATTTGTGATTATCAGGGAAGCCTTGACTAATGTGTTGAAGTTTGAGCAGAAATCTGAATGAAGTGAGAGAGCAAACCGTTCAGATACTTTGGGGAAGAACATTCCAGGCAGAGGGAACAGCAAACACAGAGTCCCTGATGTGGGAGTTGTGTACGTTGTGTGTGAGGAATAAGGAGGTCAGCTTGGATGGGGTGATATATTTTAAAGAGAGAATCGTGGGAGATGAGGGCAGAGGGGTAACTAGAGACAAAAATATTTTGGACCTTCTCAGCCATGGTAAGCTTTTGACTAACTTGTGGGTTTGTTGTGATGATTAATTAAAATACTGAAAGAGGAGTGCCTGATACATATTAGGTGCTCAATAAGTAGTAACTATTATTATTATTTCTTTCCCAACAATTACAAAGGTGAGATAAGAAAGGGGAGTAGGATTTTCAAATCTATTTTAGAGATGATTCCCAAAGTGACAAATGGAATAAAATCCTAGATCCAAATGATAGTTCCTGTCCCCACTTACCACCTCCCTGTCACCCTGGGACGCTCTTCCCCGTTTTGATGTGTTAGAATAGTCTGCTCTCATACCAAGCATGGGAGACCTAAAGAAAGGTACCTAACAGCCCATCCTGGCACCCAAATGGAGGTCCCAAAGATTTTAATTATAACTTTTCCGTTGTGGCCACAGTAACCAACTTTTGGAGTCCTTTTTTTTTTAAGTTATTTAAAACTATATTGGTACTTTTGCTTTTCCTTCCATATATGGATGTATTCTTTCACAAGAGCACTCTCCTTGTGCTGGGGGCTTAAGAACAGTAACTGTTTGAGAACTGAACATGATGAGGTAATTGCTAACTTTTCAAATAATTCTTTTCATATGTTCCTTATTCAAAAATCATAAATGAAACCCACAGACTATAGTGGGGCAGAGTTAGAAAATGGACTTCTGACATATCATTTCTAGAAGATTTGCAATTGTACTTTGTGATTCAGAGCTTCACAGGCACAGAATGTAGAATAACTCTGTTTATCTGTGCAAACTTTCCTTAGCCTGTTGCAACTCCCAAGTCCAACTCTTACACATGGGTGTTGGGTAGAATATACTGAATAAAAAGTGTACAAAGGCTTAATTTTTCTCCTGCCTACAAAGATCTCCAAATCTTTACTATTCTGCACAGCTGCCTAGAATAGACAACAGTAGCGCTATTGTCCGTGATTCCAACTGAGGAGGGGTGAAAATACCATTAACCCTTAAAAACAGAATTATCTTATTCTTTTGATTTTGCTGCACACTGTAATGTGTTTGTAGCCATATTTGGATCATATCCGGTTAGAACACAGGAATAATAGATATCATTCAGATAATAATTAGCCGTGTACTTGCAATAGCGGGATGTGAAGTCAAAGGAAAACACTAAAAATGTTGTTTTTTTGGACCATGACAAAGAGCTTTTTAAATGAGTTTGAGCATTTTTTGTGGCTGACTCATGTCTGGAGGCCTCACTATAGTCACCAATGCTTCAACTTTTGTACTTTTAATTTGTATCTTTGACAATTTTAAATGCTAACGAACACAAGGCTTTCTTAGTGCCTGTAAGTGCATGTAGTTTCTCTTTGTGTCCTCTGTTTTCTGTTTGTAAGCAAATGCTACAATTTTAGATCACATGTTTTAGCCATTGTTGCTGATTAAAGGGAATTATAACATGGGTAAGACAATGGACCTTATAATTTCACCATTGTGCTTAAAATTTATAAAAATCAATCCTATAAAGTCTAGCTTACATTTGAATCTTTCTTACGTGACCTAAGTTATGTATTCTTTCATTCACACCTGGCAAATTAAAGTTCAAATGATAGGAAAGTGAGTGACTAAATTATGATAACATGATTATTAATTTATAGAAAAAAGACTGGAAGGAAATATACCAAGTTGCTATCAGTGGTTATTTTTGGAAGGTAGAAGTATAGGTGATTAATTTCTTCTTCATCCTTTTATATATTTTCCAAATTTTCCTTCATGGTTATATATTGCTTGTATAACCTTTGAAAGTTTTCAAAATTTTTTTAATTGTGAAAAGCAAAAAGAAGTCCAAAACACTTAGATCATTAATACATTAAAATCATCTGAAATGTGCTCCTATAAAAATAGATCCTATCAAGGGAAAGTAATTAGTTTCAACACCTTCTTTTCTCAAAGGAATACTCAAACTTTGATTTTATAACACTACACAAAGTCCCATGGAAACAGATACTTCTTGGCAGTTCAGTACAGGGATTTTGTTTCATATGTATTGAGAAGGGAGAACTGGGAAATTCATGTTTAGCTTCAGCATCCCCCCCTTAGTTAAGATGTCTTAAAATACCCACCCATTCTTCACTGTTCATGCTCCATCTGGACTCCTAAGTCAGAGAAGGGGGAATAAAGGAACATTGGACCATTTTGTGGCAAATTCTATCTGCATGATTGATACTGGCTGCACAGAATCAATCTACTGGGCTATGCTTTGGCATTTTAAGCATGGACCCTTTTCCTCCTCCTATCTGACTCTTCAGAGATAAATTCCTAGCTCTAAAACTTAACTGATTTTTTCAAGGAATTACTCAAGCCTCCTCTCTCTCTAACTACTCCTTCTTCCCTCTTGGCAGCCGCACTAGCCATCGACTCTGTGGAAGAGCCAAGCGATCACTTAAAGACCATCCTAAACAGCTGACCCTCTGGTATGTGGCAGTGGTGCTCAGCTCTGTCCATTTCCCTGAAGATCTCCTCTGAGGGTTGGGCTCCATTGAACTTCAAAGACAAACACTGGGCACAGAAATGACAAAGAGAGGGCAGAGGGGCATGAGAATGGGGCCTTGAGCACCTAAGTGCTGACACAGATTTTCTTTGTTCTTAACTGGCCTAGCTAATTGTTGAGGCTTAGCAAATGTGAAAGAATAAAAATGTTACTATTAACAAAAATAATAAGACTTTAAGCAAAAAGGTGTTTGGGAAACATTTTTCAGACAATGCTAATGGATAGATTCTGGCACATTTTTTTTCTAATCTTTCCAATGTCCTCCTTGAAGAGATTTGTTAAAATGTGCCTCCCTTGTGGGGAAAAGGTGGACGGGCGCAGCAGATCAAATAGGGGAACAGGTCCACTGAGAATGTCACTAAAAAGCGAGCCACTTTACATCAAATTGAATACCACAAACTAAACTTACAAGACCAACTATTATTCCCGCTCCAAGTACCTCTTCCCTCTGCCTCAGTTGACTTTGGACATTAGATATAGAATCTTAATTAGTAGCAACAGAAATGTCCTCATCCTGATACTTTGTTTAAAGCTGAAACTAAGATAAGTATTTTTGAGTATTTTCAGTCACCTTAAATTTCCCTTCTCAATTAAGAGCTGAAATAAAACTATCAAAAGAAATAAATAAGAATAGCAAAATTGGGGGGGGCCAGTTAGCTCAGTTTGTTAGAGCACAGTTATCTTAACAACAAGGTTGCTGGTTCCATCCCACATGAACCACTGTGGGCTACGCCCTCCACAACTAGATTGAAACAACTACTTGCCTTGGAGCTGATGGGTCCTGGAAAAACACACTTAAAATAAATAAAAAGTTTTAAAAAATAACAGAAAAAGAAAGAAAAAAGGAAAGAAAAAAAAACACTGTTACAAAAAAAAAAAAAAGAATAGCAAAATGTACATAGGTCATTGTAAAACTCAATCATAGGGGCTTCATTATGGTAGTCTCTTTACTTCAATGTATGCTTGAAATTTTTCATAATAAAAAGATTTTTTAAAAGATAACAAATGAATAACCACTTATGTCCTCACTTGGCCATAGAATAGGTTGTATGATCTTTAGAAACCTGCATCCCTGCCCCTTAGTTTCCATAACTATACAGAGAAAGTTTGGTTAGTTTGGATAAAACACAAGGTGTTTCTTCTTCTTGTTGATTTCTATGACACTTTCTTTCTTTAATCACATTTTAATAGCATCTACCATGTTTCCCCGAAAATAAGACCTAGCAGGAAAATAAGCACTAGCATAATTTTTCATGATGCTTGTAATATAAAATAAGCCCTACTGTATTTCCCTGAAAATAAGACTGGGTCTTATATTAATTTTTGCTCCAAAGGACGCATTAGGGCTTCTTTTATATTACGAGCATCCTGAAAAAATCATGCTAGTGCTTATTTTCTGGTTAGGTCTTATTTTGGGGGAAACACAGTACTAGATCTTATGAATTTCACACTCAGATTGAGGGGAGGCCCAAGAAATCGGAGTCGGTAAGACCGGGGCTTATATTCCAGATCTCATACACACTTGCTTTGGACAAGTCCCTTAAACAGTCCAAGGCTCCTCAGTTTTCTCCTCTATAAAATAGGAATAATAGTAGTACCTTCTTCATTGGTTTATCATAAAGACAAGGCATGGAAAGTGCTTAAACACATGACCTGGGATCTTAAATGCTCTCAGTGAATGTAAGCTATTGCTGCTTTTGTGATGGTCGTTATTAATATCATGGCCATTCTCTTGCATCCTGGAGTACCTTAATCTATCTTTTCTGGCTGAAGAGTCAGGAGAAAAAACCCACAGAAAACCAAAAACAGTGAAGTAAAGCTAGGGATGACTGCGGGTGGATCGCTAGTTTTTCTTGAAAGCATGTACTTGCTTTACATAAAGTGCCAAGAAGTCAAAGTTGGGTGCCGTCCCCCCACACATACCCAGACACCAGAGTTCCACGAGGTTTTCTTTCTCAAGCTGTGGAATTTCTTTCTCTAACAGACGTTTATATTACGAGCATTATTTTATTACAGAGCTGTAAGCACAAACCGAGAGCAGCATTCCTGGTTTAATTTGTGCTTTCTCTTTGGAGGTATGAGCAGTGGCCCCAAGGATATTAAAGGTCTAGATATTTAGTCTGGTCTAGTTAACAGCCCTTCCAATTGCAAAGCGAAAGATCAACTAACATCTAGTTTGGACAAAAATGGTTTTGGAAAAAATTGTTAATCTTAACAATTCCTTTATAAAAGAAACCGAATTTCAATCATGCAACAAACCATAACTGGAGCACCCACAATAAGAATTCACACATGGATCTCTATTTTTAAAAAAGCCCTATGTATTGGTATTATTACCCCCATTTTACAGATGAGAAAATAGAGATTTGGCAAGATTTAATAGTTTGTCCAAGGCCACAAAGCTAGTATGTGGAAGAACATAAATTTTGGTTAAAGAACTCATACTTGGGAACATAATAAATTAACATCATCTTCCTGAAAAAGCTGTGTTTTTATTTTTGTTTGTTTTTTCCCCCCTGAAAAGAAACACATGTAGATCCTCTGCCACAATTTCCACTCTGTTCCAAAGCAGCAAATGTTCATTACATCTTAGGTAAAGAATGCAATTAGAATACTCACAATTGTTCTACTTTATAAATTACACCTTGGTTTTTATAAATCTACTCAATTTAGCTGGACTTTGTCAAATAAAGGTCCTAATTGTCCACATGATAACAGAGGCATAATCTTTAACATCAAGACTCTTCCAGGGAGGTTACATTCCTTCTGACTTATTATCTGGTAGCTTAAGAGGAAACTGGCAGAAATGGTTAGGCCAATGCAAGCTGGCTGACAATGTAGAAAAGACTAGCCATTCAGGGTTTTAACCTTTGTTTTTGCTCTTTACACGATGACTTTGACCTGGGGAGAGTGCAGTAAAACAGACATTCTCATGCTAATGGTAGTGTAAATTTACACAACCAGTTGGAAACAATTGGAGCAATAGGCAGCAAGAGCCTGAAAAAAAAGTGTTTTTGCTCTTAGACTCTAATTCTTGTTATTGAATCTGTGACAAAGAAATTATCAGAGTTATGGAAGAACCTTATGTCCAAATATGTTCCTTACAATAGTATTTACAATAGAGAAAAATCCAAAACAATCCAAATGTCTGACAACAAGCCAATAGCTAAGTCAATTAAGGCACAACCACACAACGAAAGAGTATGTCACCATTTAAACATATGTACAAAGCCATTTAAAATTATGTCAGCACGAAAAGTGCTTATGTTATTGTGTTAAACTGAAAAAAATACAATCTTACAAATACAACCCTTATGATTACTTATATTAACCTGGGTCTCAGTTTCTTCATCTATAAATGTAACTAATACTAATAATATTATACCTTCTTCATAGGATTGTTATGAAGATTAAATGTTAGCCTAAAAGTACTTAGAGTAAGTAAGCACTAACTGTTAGCCATACAATATAGGTATTATCATCCTCATTTTATAGATGAGGCAATTGAGAAACAGAGAGGGTAACACAAGGAGCAAAATGGCCCAGGAGCAACTAGCAGAGAGTGGATTTGAACCTGGGTCTGACACCGAGTCCCATGCCTTCAACCATTACAGAATCCACCTGACAAAAAGAGGAAAGTCAGGACAGTAAGTCAGATTGGAAAAGAAGTTATTGCAGTTTTACAAATATTGTTTGAGATGACAAGCTTTTCAAAATCTAAATCAAAGAGACCATTATTTTGAAATTCATATTATTTTTGTATTTCCATTTAGTTTTTGTTTGTGTGTTGTTGTTTTTTTAAGAAAGCAATGCTCAAAATGAGGCATGAAAACTAAGCCTTTTGTACCATTGTTCTCTAGAATTAAATGACAACAAATATCTTTTTGAGTGGAAGGAATCTCAGGAGAGAAACTGAAAATATTTTGTAGAAAATAAAAGTTAGATCTAGAGAAGAATGAAGAAGATGAGAGGAGAGGAGTTGGAACATCATTACCTAAAGTTAATAGGTGGGGAAAGTTGGTGCAATCTTGCTCCATAAATTCCTAAGGGAGCCACAAAGAGTGACATGGGGAAAGGCAGAAGCTATTGGGGGCTGGGTGAGAAAATGTAAGGAAGATAAACACCCTCAGGACAGGAAGATATCAGCAAAATAACTGAATTAGTGGAGTCTTCATGGTAATAATTGAGGTTTCAAGGGTAACTGCCTTTGAAAAGAATGAAACCGATCAAGGAGAAATGGTCAATCATCTACCAGGCCTAAAACAGGTATGTGACTCAGAATCTCAGAACTGCCATTTATATATATCATTTAGATTTCATATACATAAATACAAATATGAAATATATATGTATATATACACACATTGGAAATAGGCATAAAGTAAGTGGGCTAAGAAATAGTTCTTTAGAAAATTTAATAAGGAGATAGATCATACTTCCTTTTATTATTTTTAAAATATTAATATCTAACCAGTTATTCATTTTAAGGATGACACTTTATCTAATTTAGCATAATGTGCAATAGGTCATCCCAGGGACTCTAACGATTCAGGTCTTTTAGCACAATGGTTTAGAACATAGTCTCTGACCCGGGTTTGAATCCCAGCTCCAACACTTACTAGCTATGGAAAGTTGAGCAATTTGACTTTTTTAGGCTTTAATTTCCTCGTTTGTAAAATTGACAATAAAATAATACCCAACATATAAGATAAATGCACAATAAAGTGCTTACCATAGCACCTGGCACAAAGAAAGCACTCGGTAAATGTTAGCTGTTATTATTTACAGCAATATATCAAAAAGCCTCTAAGCTCTTTGAGGGCAGGGACTGTGTCTTTTTTATCTTTGCATACCAATGCCTTTCACAATTCCTGGTGTGTGAGAAGCGAGCCTTAGCTAAATAGTTATGAAATGACAGAAAAGAAGAAAAGTGGGAGGCGGAGAAGAACAGGCAGGGAAAAGTTTAACAGATGGGAGAACATGAACTGTCCAATGAATTTTAATCCTACCAAGAGATTTAAGTGGGAAGCCTTTATTTAATCTTCATTCACTTCTTCAGTTCATTTATTCATTCCGAAAATATGGAGAGATGGTGTTAAAGAGAGAGAAATAGACAAATGAGACAGTCTTCAGCCTCACGTTAGTTACAGCACAGCAGGGAATGCAGACATTAAACTAATAATTATGGGAGGCAGTAGGGTACAGTAGCTAAATGTAGGTTCTTTGTTTTGTTTTTTAATGTCGTTCTTTAGAGTCAAGGAGCTGTGGGTGATAGTTCAAATCTGAGTCTAGAAGAGAGAGGTTAATTGACTTGCCCAAATCAACACATAATTAGTTATTTGCAAAGCAAGTGGGGGAAACAGTAAAAGAAACTTATATTTCTTTGCACAACATCCACCCCAAAAATAGTTGGTATAACAGTCTGGGTTTATACTTTTCCCTAGCCTGGCATTTTGATTCTTTGTATTTATTCTATTAACAATCACTCATGAAATGGCTGTTTCCCTTGTTAGACTACAAGCTATGTATGACTAAGGATTATCTGCTTTGCTCTTCACAGAATCCCCAGCAAACATGTTTGGAATGCTGCTATCCAATATGGTAGCCATAGCTACATATGGTTATTGAACACTTGAAATGGGGTTACCCTAAACTGAGATATGCTGTAAGTGTACAATTTTGAAGACAGGAAAAAAAAAATCTCAATAATTTTGTATTAATTACGTATATAATATTTTGAATGTACTGGGTTAAATAGACTATACTATTAAAAGTATTTATTTTTTTCTTTTTTAATGTGGCTACTAGAAAAAAATCAAATTACATATTTGTTTCATATTTGTGGCTTACATTATATTAATATTTCTATTGGACAAAGAAGATGCTCCATAAATTTTTGCTGGATATGAATGAATGAATGAATAATCAAGAAGGCCTATAACATTTTAGAAAGACAAAAACCAGCCTGTATCTTGTAGAATGATGCCTGACATCTGCATGACACACACAACTCTCTTTACTAGTTGAGAAGTCCAGAAGGGTAATCTGGGTATTATACCCTATGTTCCTTAGCAGCTAAACCACCAGTAATAGAGTTTGTGAGGCATAAGGGCTTGAAATACCCTATATTTTTCCCTGTCCAAAAAAAAAAAAGTGCCAGTCATGTGTGGAAAAGCAAAGAAGATTACAATCTTATTACAAGATTAAAACTTCATAACAGAGTACATCCAAGCAGGCCAAACCGAAAAGGGTATGGAGAACATGCATTATATTAAACCATGAGTTATTTTATGCAGGCCTGAAACTGTGGGAAGGAAATGAGAAGGAAAATTACAGAGGCAATAGAAGAAAACGGAATTTTATAACACTTGGAGATAATCTTTGAAGAAAAATGCTCAAAGTAATGTTTTTGATGAAAAGAAAAAAATGCCCAAGGAGCCAATAATTTTCTAACCTACCCCAAATTACCCAAAAAATATGTGAGAAGAAAAAAAATAAGGAACAAAGGAGAATAGGGAAGAAAAAAAAAAAAGAAAACACACCTAGAAACTCAAATGGCAACAGTGATGCTTTCTAGATGGTGGACATTACAGATGTTTTGGTTTTTCACTGTGCTTTTCTTCACTTTCCAAAATTTCTGTAACAAAATGTGACTTCGTAATCAGAAAAAAAATGCAATAAACTGTTTCTTAATTAAAAGGATGAAGGAAGAAGTTAAGCTTAGCATAGTAACGGAATGACAAGCCAGAAAGAGAATGGGGAATCTGTGACAAGCCTGGAACCAAAAACCATCAGGTGGCTGGGCAGAGTCTGACACATAGAAAACCAAATAGATCAAATAGCTACACAAATGATGGAGTGGGTACCAGCAGGGAGTAGGCCAATGAAAGACCACGTACAAGAAATTGGGACTCAACCTTCGAAGCTTGAGGTGACAGTGCTAAGGGACCAAGACAAATGAACCAACTTTCAAAGCTAAAATGATGATGGATAGACCTGGGAGCAGTCGAAGCCTAAAAAAGGGAAGAAAGGTCCTGGAAAATGTCCTGAACTTTATCAGGTTCTTTTCCTGAGGTTGAAAAGAAAAGGTAGAGAGTGATCAGTTAATTGTACAGTATTTGTTATTATATAATTTAGTTAGGAATTCAGTTGGAAAATGTTAAGCTGCTCACACACTAAAACCTACTAAAAGCAAGGAAATATATCAAGACTTTGGTCTCTTTCTGATAAGACTGCCTATACATTAGCTTAGGAAGCATTCCTCCACACGTATTTATTGAGAACTTACACTTTTCTAGGGGCTAGGAGGGAAACGTCTAAAACAAGAATCCAAACACCGTGCAGTCCCCTGGTTGCTCTAGTTTCCTGTACCTCTGAGCTGAATAAATGAAACTTTAGGCTATCTCACAGGAACCAGATTCTCAAAGCACAGAGCACTGTCTTGGTATGAAGGG
This sequence comes from Rhinolophus sinicus, assembly GCF_036562045.2. Lineage (NCBI taxonomy): Eukaryota > Metazoa > Chordata > Mammalia > Chiroptera > Rhinolophidae > Rhinolophus > Rhinolophus sinicus. The sequence goes on from NC_133756.1 coordinate 30,706,216, forward strand.
CTAAAGACTTTTTAAAATCCCGAGTGTCTAGAATATACTAGATATTCAGTAAAAGTTAGATCCAAAGGGTTTGGGACCACTTAGTAAGATATGAATAATGGTATGGTCTCTATAGCGTCTACAAGCTCATCTGATACTCTTTCTTTTCAATGACAAAGAAGAAACATCAGATTCAGAAGTTCAGTAGAGTGACCATTTTTCAGTCCTGTTCATGTAAACATGTAAACGAATTTATTCAGACAAAAAGTAAAAAGTACATGAAAGCAGGTACATACAGACCTGAAAACCACCCACTTTCTAAATAATACTGTCACATTTAATCATGTACTTGGCATATATGCCTTTAATCTATAGTTACGTAATGTGGATTTTTAATAAATATCCTTCAAATACACACTGAATCGCCTTCCTGTAAACTGTTCATGTGACATCCTTGGCAAATCTTCATTTTGTTTGCACGATAGAAACTGAATTAGATGAAAGTTCAACAGGATTGTAGAGATCTCTATTTTACAGTTGTCCACGAATTTAATAACAAAGCATCTTAAAGATGAAAATTTAGAAAGACGTAAGATACTCTGAGTGGGTACATTTCAAGAAAGAATGGGAGTCTGCTGCCGGACAGCATAACTATCAAACCTGTTGGGAATGACGCCATGACACAACTTGAAATACCAGAATAGCCCCCATTTCCCTCTGAATTTTTACTTTTATTTTTATTTATTTATGGTTGAAGAAGTGTTTTGTCCATTAAGTGGTTAAAACTTAAGGTTACCCATCCAAGGAGTAGGAAATGAAGGTTCTCAGTTTGATGGACAACAGCTCAGAGATCCCTGATGTCCCAAAATATTAGGTTTCTCTTCTAATAATGTTGGAAATATTGCCTACTGTCACGATTAATCTGAGCCACAGCACAAGCTGATTGTAGGTGACACAGTCACAGAGCAGCACCCGTGTTGGTTTCCACACACCGTCAAATCTGCTACAAATGCAGGGGTGAATGGGAGAGAACTGTGATACCAGGTTTCCTGGTGGCTAATAGATTGTGACATGAAAGAAGGAAACCTTTATTTTAATTCAAAAAACAAAAGCCAAATAGCAAAACTTATGTACGTGCTGAACTTTTTTTTTCTTCCTCAAGTGGAAAACATTGACTTGCTAACAACTCTTGGCTGGCATCAAGGGAAAGTGGAGGTATTTGCAGATGTGGAGGAAGACATACAAAACATTTTTCAAATCAAAGGCTTGAATTATTGCACTGGGTTCATGAAGTTTCACAGGCATCTAGACACACCATTGTCTTCTCCCTGGAACAAGCTGCCCTTTCTATTCAAGAAAGAAAACAACCCAATGTGCCTTACAATCAGATCTGTATGTATCAGGGAGCTATCTATATTTTGAAATTCTTTGCATTGTCTGTGGAAGGGTGTGCTGTTTGGACCCAACAATGGCAACATTGATTTTAAGATTTCTGAATTTTGGTTGTGCAGAGCAAACAGTGAAAGAAAACTGCCGGCTTTTAGAACTACAACAACAGTGCTCTTACACAAACTCACTTCTTTCCTGGCTGTTTTACACAGCCAAAGATCAATACCGCTCATTCAGCCAATGTTATTAACCCCATTTATCAGCTTCTCTCTTTAAAAAAAAAAAAATTTGAAAGGATCTTGCCGACAAAGTTATGTCATCTTCCGCTCATTTAATCGTAGAGTGGATAATTCACTTTGTTGTGCACCCCCAACAATTGAGCCTTGTTTATGAACTTACATTTATTAAGTGAAAGTATTTGGAGACTGATGGTACATTCAAGCTGGGTTGCCATGGGCAGTAATCCTGGCAGAAAGTCGTGACCTCCCCGTTATGCAGCGAGTAACTAATTGAAATGATACAAATTACTCCGATTCTCTGTCTGCCAATTTAGAGCCTGGTTCTGGTCAAGGGTCAAATGAGCTCCTATTCATGAAACTATGTTTGAAGTAGCTGCTACCATACACGGGGTTTGGGGTGGGCATCCCTACTGCTTAGGACTTGACCACATACTGCGGAGAGACAGTAAAGCAGTGAGTTCCAAAGCCTACCTTAGCCAACACATCAAAAGTGCACTGTTGTCATTCGGTTTCTGCTACTTGTCAACAGCACTGGACATGGTTTGCTAAACTTTACTGGCTAGAAATAAATGTTGTATTCAGAGGCCACTTAGGGAACCCGGCCTCTTCAGCCTGCATATTTTATCGGCTTTCTGATATGCCCACGGCAGAGGAAACCAAATGCCATAAACTCAATATTAAATGATTCTCAACTTATCAGTCCCATCAATATCATCCTCTGCAGCGTCTCTCTGCCCCGGCACATATACACATAGCTGCCAAATAAATAAGATAAATTAAAAGCCTAAAAGGTATATAGCATGCAAGTTCTTTCTTCAAAGCATAATCAGGATGATTATCTCTGTTTGAGAAATGACACTAAATGTTAATCTAATTGAATCTGGGAAATGTGGCAATAAAAAGTTAATAATTTACAGAGAAATTGTTCTTCAGAAAATTCTAAGTGAATGCCCATTAAATGAATTTCAGGAATTGTGCTCAAAGGCATATAGGATATGTGACAAATGCAATGGCTTACTTTGAATATGTTTTTTACATTACCAAAACTATTTGCTTTAAAGAACCATGCTGGAACATATATGTGCATGGAGGCACACACACGTTGTCTGCAAAATACCTAGAAAAAGATGGAAAAATATATCCGCAAGCCAGCTGAAAATACTGTTTCCCCGAAAATAAGACCTAGCCAGACCATCAGTTCTAATGCGTGTTTTGGAGCAAAAATTAATATAAGACCTGGTCTTATTACATTATTATGTTATATTATATTATATATTATATTATACTATATTACATAAGATCCGGTCTTATATAATAGTAAAGTAAGGACCGGGTCTTATATTAATTTTTGCTCCAAAAGATGCGTTAGAGCTGATAGTCCGGCTAGGTCTTATTTTCAGGGAAACATGGTATGAAGAGGAAGTGACTTTGGTATTTAAACTTTAGTCTAAAAGTTGGCTTCAGGAGACGTATCCCACACTATTTCCAAAATCATATTTACCTATAGTTAATGCATAGAGAAAAAGCCTCATAAATTCCCATTGAATTCTTTCTTCTTCTTTTTTTAAATAGCAGAGATTTCACATAGAATTTTTAAGGTGTTATAAAATTTACAAAGCAAGGAGGTACAAGGTTAGGTTGGACATCCACTGGAGCCAATCTATGCGAGCATCCCAGCAGATACTACCTAACTTAGAATATCTCCCATCTCAAATCTCAGAAATTTCAGAGAAAGGCAAAAACTTTGGTGAATACATTTCAAATGACATTAATAGGCTGTCTCCAAATTTGCACTAGAACAGCAAGCTAATAAAAACTACAGTGCAAAGTAGCTACAACAGTGAAGTTAGAATTTTCTCCCCAAACGTGCCCTAGAAAAGTATGGTAGCCCTGTGTGAATGGTCTGCCCTGTTCTGGTCTGGCCCTGCTGGCCAGCAGACACTAGGTAAGACCTGGGTGCTCAAATTCACACTTTGGGTCAAATCAAGAGCATAACCCACAAGTGTCTGTGGGAATAATGAGCCCAAGTTGAAGAATTCTGTTTAGAGAAGCAACAGCATAACAGCAATTTGATGTCCCAGTAGGATGGAATGGTTAAAAACACTAACGTTACACCCAGCCAGACCTGAATTCAGATCCCAACTCTGCCACTTACTATGAGCCCTGCGCAAATAACTCAGTTTCTCTTGACATCAGCTTTCTCATCTTGAATAAAAAAACATTTTTAACAGTATGTCTGGCACAGACTACGGGTCTTTGTCAATGATAGCTCTTATTATTGTGGAAGGAAAAGACTCCTGCCAAAAAAAAAGGCAGTATTGAAATGAAATCTAGAACTTAAAAAAAAAATTTAAACGTTCAATTAAACATTCCAGTCAGTTGGGTAGCTCACTATTATCATAACAACTGTAGAAATTCACAAATACTATTTATTTCATTGCAAACATTCTAAATCTCAAAAATAAATTTCATTTTTTACTCATTTGCTCATTAAACAGGCCCTTGAAATACAACAGAGAAGAAGGCCAACATGTTTCCCACCCTCCTCCAGCTTATAACCTAGCAAACCAAGTAAATCACAAGCATAAGAAACGTAGAGATAGAGAGGCATAGGATGTCATGGGAGTTCAAAGCATGGTGCCTAATCTGTCTAGTATCCTGAAAAGGGTCTTACCATTTACTGTTGACTAGAACAAGCGAGAAAGAATTTGTGTCATGGGTTTTCCTCCAAAAAGCCTTTTTCCATTCTAGGGCAATTCTTCCCAAGAGTCAGGTACATTGAGCGTTCTTACCACAATGCCCCACCCTACTCTCCAGTCTTATTTCAAGCTGAGCTACAGGCCATTCCCTGAGCCTTTTCACCTCTGTGCTTTACCTCATGCCATTCCTTTCCCTCTTCCAAACTGTGGTTCCTTTCCCTACCCTTTCATCCTCAAACATCCTAATTCTTTCCAGCCTCCAGACTCATCTCCTATGTCACCTCCTCCATGAAGGTGTTATTTCCCAATGTCCCAAGCAGGTTGTTAACTTTCCTTCCTCTGGATTTCCCAGACTCAGGAGTTGGGAGCAACAGCCTCTATCACTCCCTCATTTGATCCTGAGTGTGGCCCCTGAGTAGATCTCTCTGTCTTACATCTCCAAGTAGACCATACGCTTCCTGAAGGCAAGAATGAAGTCTCATGCCTAAACACCTACCCTGGTGACTCAAACTTTGGGGAATTCAATAAATATTTAATAATGATGATAGTCTCTCTTGTTTCAAACTCAGGTTTCTCAAATGATCAACCCCCAGGAACTGCTTACTAAACCACCAGAGATAGTTATGAGTGAGTGATTCTCCTGATTCTGAAAGAAATAAACAGACCACCAACATTACAGAGCCACTCCACATCTTCTAATAAATCCACATATCAGTCAAGTCAGTCAACAAATACTTACTGAGCCTATATTTTTATCAGGAATTGTGGCAGGGCCTGGGAATGCAGTAACTCATGGAGTTCACACTTTTGTATGCAAGACAGACATTTAAAAAATGATTAAAACCACCAGAGCCCAAATTCTTAAATGGACAAAACTCTTGAACAGATATTCTTCAAAAGAAAATATACATTTTGTGAGGGGTATAAATATCTAACTATTACATTGTTTTGTACACCTGAAACTAATAATAAAAAATTAAAAAAAAAGAAAATATACAAATGGCTCATAGACCCAACATCATTAGTCATCAGGAAAATGTAAATTAAAACTACAATGAGATACCACCACATACCTATTACAATAGCTAAAATTGAAGTGACTGACCATACTTAATGCTGATGAAGATGTGGGAAATTGGAACTCATACACTGCTAGCTGGAATATAAAATGGGACAACCACTTGGGGCAAGTTTGGAAGGTTCTTATAAAGTTAAACATATTTTATGACACAGCAATTCCACTCCTACATATTTACCCCAAAGAAATGAAAACATATGTCTACCAGGCTGTACTTGAATATTTATAGCAGTTTTATTCATAATAGCTAAAAACTAGAAACAATCTAAATTTCTACCATCAGGTAAATGGATAAATAAATTGTGATATATCCACACCATGGAATACCACTTTGCAATAAGATGAAATGGACTACTAAAATGCAACAACATGGATAAATCTCAGAAACATTATGCTGAGTAAAAGAAGCCAGGTGTATAAGAATACATATTGTATGATTCCATTTATACAAAATTCTAGAAAAAGCAAACTAACCAGTAGCACAGGAAATCTGTCAGTGGCCAGGTGTAAAGGGTAGGATACCTGCAAAGGGGCATAGAGAACTTCTGAGAATAATAGAAATGCTCTGTATCTTCACTGTGGTGGTGGTTACAATGGTGTATACATTTGTCAAAACTCATTGGATGGTAAACTTTAAATGAGTACAGTATGTTACATGTACATTATATCAAAATAAATTTGATTTTTTAAAAACTGTCATGAGTATTGCCAAGGAGAAATGCAGGATGCATTTGCTGATAAGCTAGATCTTCAGTTGGTAAAAATATCTGACTGTATAATTAATTTAGTTTTAATCTGATGTTGTCTTTTTAAAAACATCATTGCCAGTATGTGCTCCTTCCATAACCAAATTATCACCTCTTTGAAGACATAAAAGGAAAGGAAATTCATGTTTATTAAATACTTTCTATAAGTTTGGCATTGTGCTAAGAGATTTATGTGGGATATCTCACTTAATACTCACATTAATCCTAGAAGACAGGTATTATTATCATCATTTTATTATAGTTAATGAAATTGGGTCTCAGAAGTTATTAACTCAAGGTCACCCAGTTTGCAAATGGTGGATCCAGAATTTGAACCCAAATTTGTCTGTCTTCAAAGTCCATTCTCTTCCCTGGCACTCCCTGTGTGGTTGTACTCAGCGTTTCTCTATGACTGCGTTTACCCTGCTTTCCTCTCCTAGGACATTCCTCTGCCTCTTCTCTTCTTTCTGATTTCTTCCCCATTCTTCAAGATCCACCTTAGGGACCCCTTCTTGACACAGAGAACTTACCTTCTTCTGAAGTCCTAGATCAACAACTATCTGAGTAGCTCTTTTTGGCATTTAATCTTAAAATGGCTTATTTCAGAATCTAATGATTTTATTGTATAGGTCTTGTCTCACCACTTGATAATATCAGCTGTTGTAACATATATACAGTGAAATCATAGTGGCTTTAACTAATTTGTCACTCATGCAAAGTCTAACAAATCACGGTGGAGGAGGGAGTTCTCTGAAAGGTTAGCAAATATAGTTCTATGATTTTCTTCATTGCACACACACTACATAGCAGCACTGGGCTAGGTGCTTCACAGATGTTAGCTCTATTTTTTTTTTTCCATTTGTCTTTTATAAATTATTTTTTAAACAGCTTTATTGAAATATAATTCACATACCCCAAAATTCACCCATTTTAAGTGTATAATTCAATGATTTATTTGTAAACACACAGAATTGCACATCCATCACCATGATCCTGTTTTAGAATATTTCCGTTACCCCAGAGAGATCCCTCATATCCACTTACATTCAATCCCTATTCTCATTCCCAACCCCAGGGAATCCCCAATCTACTCTCTGTCTATATAGATTTATCTTTTCTGGACATTTCATATAAATGGAATGATATCACATGTGGTCTGTGTGCCTAGCTCTTTTACTTAGCATATTTTTTTAAAATTTTATTTTATTAAATTTATTGGGGTGACAATAGTTAGTAAAATTACATAGATTTCAGGTGTACAATTCTGTATTACATCATCTATAAATCCCATTGTGTGTTCATCACCCAGAGTCAGTTTTCCTTCCATCACCATACATTCGATCCCCCTTACCCTCATCTCCCACCCCCGACCCCCCACTCCCCTTGCCCTCTGGCAACCACCAAACCATTGTCTGTGTCTATGAGTTTCTGTTTCTCATTTGTTTGTCTTGTTCTTTTGTTGTTTTGGGTTTATATACCACATATCAGTGAAATCACATGGTTCTCTGCTTTTTCTGTCTGACTTGTTTCGCTCAGCATTACTCTCTCAAGATCCATCCATGTTGTCACAAATGTTCCTACATCATCTTTTCTTACTTCCGAATAGTATTCCATTGTGTATATATACCACAACTTCTTTATCCATTCATCTATCGAAGGACATTTTGGTTGTTTCCATGTCTTGGCCACCGTAAACAAAGCTGCAATGAACATTGGAGCACACGTGTCTTTTTCTCTAAATGTTTTCAGATTTTTTGGGTAGATACCCAGGAGAGGGATTGCTGGGTCATATGGCAATTCTATTCGTAATTTTTTGAGGAACCTCCACACTGCCTTCCATAACGGCTGCACCAGTCTGCATTCCCACCAATACTTAGCATATTTTTGAGGTTCATCCACAGTATAGTACACTGTTTCCCCAAAAATAAGACCTAGCCAGATAATCTGCTCTAATGAGTCTTTTGGAGCAAAAATTAATGTAAGACCCAGTATTATAATATATTATGTTACATTGTATTGTATTATATTATATTGACCCAGTCACATTATATATTATATTGTATTACATTATATTACACCCGTCTTATAATAAAATAAGACTGGGTCTTATATTAATTTTTGCTCCAAAACATGCATTAGAGCTGATTGTCTGGCTAGGTCTTATTTTTGTTTTATTGCTGAATAGTATTCCATTGCATAGATATACCACAGTTTGTTTTTCCAATCACCCATTGATGGCTATTTGTGCCCATCAAATTTGACTGTTTCCAATTTTTCACTTTTATGAATATTGTTAGCTTACAATATCTCTGTGAGATACACCCTTTGATATTCATTTTACAAATGAGAAAATCAATGCTCAGAAAAGTAATTATTATATCTTAATCAAAGTCAAATAACTGGTAAGTCATAAAGTCAATTTCTGTTAACACCAAAACTTTTGCTCTGAGAGAGTGGTTTTCAGATTTGGGGATTTTGTTAACCTGAAAATTAAAGAACAACCAAACAAAGAAAACCACAAAAACTTTTTTTAAAATATAAGAATAAACGTAAGTTTACCATCTTTTGTATTCTGTAAAGAGCATTTAAAAAGAAACAACTACCATCTACCATCAGCATCATTTCATAAAAGAAAGGCTATCTTTAACAACTGAAGCAGAAGAATAAATTAGGCTTTATAGAAAAGCTTGCTACATTGTCCTTATTTTTCCCATTTTTCTGCAGAGTTATTGAAGACAAGACCTTATTTAAGAACCAGCGTTCCTAGCCACTAAACTACCTAATTAGTAGAGCCAGAAACTGCACTAAAGTGAATTAGATGAAATACTTTGAGCTTCTTTTAAAACATATTAGATAAAAAGTCAAGGCCTTATTAACTTTATTTCAATTCTCTACAACAGATCCCTCCCAAAGGGCTTTTGTAACAGGGTAGTGCAGTGAGATGGTCTCTCTTTTCCAGGAAGAGAAGTTTTTAATCCCATCACACAGTTCTAGTGCCCTGGAGCAAAGGATCGGTTCCAAACATCCAAAAACCAATCCTTCTGTAACCCACAGCAGCCAGATTAGCTTCTATTTTCTTTCCCTGAGGACTAAAAGGTATATAAAGGCCTTAGATGGTAATTCCATGGCAACAAATTTAAATCTAGAAGATTTCATGCAAACCCAGCCTTCAGGGAGGCTGAAAGAAGTGTTGAAGTCTCGCTGACATTCGTTTCGTGGTTTCTATCCAGGTCCCAGTGGAACAAATGCCATAATTAGCCCTCAGAAGAGAGGCCAGAGATTGACTAGGAGGTCCCTCCAGTCATGCCTCGAGGCCTTGCTAGACTGGGAAGCTCACTTGTTGCTCTCTGCTTTGTAGCTGTTTGTGCAAGAACAAAAGGACTTCAGTCTCCCTTGCTATTAATCCAACTCCACAAGCATGAAATTTACAGACACACACAAGAATTCATCATTGAAACCTTTTCCCCTTGTCATGTTCAGCTGCTGAAAAGTGGGCACACTCTTGGATATGAATGTTAATAAAAAGAAAAGAAAAGAAAAAAAAGAAAAAAAAGGGATGGACAAGCTTTAATAAGCAACCGGCTCCTTACACCTCTGCCCCAGCGACAGGTCGACATCTTGGAAGATTGATCTTTTGAGGGAGAATGTGAGTCTCTCCACAGCATTTAGTTTGGGAAGATTTTGTTAAATTGTATTACCACCCTGAAAGTCAACTATTTTTTATTAATAAATAAAATACACCCATAACACAAGACCAATAATTGAATCCTTAAAGTGAATGAAAAAAAGAATAACACTAAAGAGTCATAACGTGAATATTATTTGATTAGAACCAAACCAGTGGTATCAACTCGTTTTGCTCATTTAACCTGTCTCCTCATCGTCATACACCCATCGTTTAGCTGCAGGGTGGATGTGTTCACACTGAACTATTAATCTGTTTCAAAATGCCATAACATTTCCATGAAGAACTTCCTAATTTTTTTTTCAGAAATTAAATGTCTGTTTAAAGTTCATTCTCTCCTGCTGTAACTAATTGAAATGAGATTTGGTTTATCTTTATGACATGGAAATGGGATGAAGTTTCATAATAATAACAATAAGGATAACTTGATAGATTTTAGGAGTAGTAGTTAATAATTATAGTAATATGGAGGAGAGTAGATTTGTCTGTTGCCATCTAAACAGATCCCATTATTTGTAGAGAAGTGTGAATGAATATCACGTGACCTGATGCCTAGTTCCTGATTGTGTATTTGCTTTTAGCTTGGTCTGAATTTTAGAGCAGCACCATAATGAAATGGGGCCTCACAAAGAGAATTGCCTCAACGATCAAAGAAAGCTTTAGCACACTGGATGAGAAATACGTTGAACTGCAGTGCAGTTGTGATGGAAAGAATCTGGTCTGGGGAAAATCCAAAGAGAAGGCCTTTTCTTAGACTTTTTTCCCATCAAGGTGCCCAAGAGTAAATCGAACCAAACTGTAGCACTTTGGAAATCGCAACACAATTTCCCAAATATTGTTTCATTCGATCCTCTATCAGCCCTTTGAGAGTAAATAGTATTATTTTCTCCATTTTACTGATAAGATCATTGAGATCCAGAGAGATAAAAGACTTGTCCAACGTCACAGAGCTACTAAGTAGAAGATTTAACATTGAAAGCCAGATGTATCTGTCTCCAATTTCAAATTCTTTTACTTTATCATCCTACCAAGAAAATCAGGGATTGTTTATGTGGGGCTCAGAAGTCAACAGAGAACTCAGCTTTCCCTTAAACACCAACCCAAGGCAGCCACCTGCCACCGAGACGAAGCTTACTTTACCAGAAGATACACTAAGGACTACAACTTGCAACTGGTTTAGGGTTATACATGCTCTAGTTCATTATTATTATTATTATTATCATCATTTATATGGTTAACAGTCCATCACTTATTGAACACCTACTCAATGCAAGATGCTGCGTATCATTCTTTAGCTTCATTTTGCAGATAATTGACCTGGCTACAAGCACTGTGTGATTGGACCTCTACTTTCCTCTCCAACTTCTACCTCGCCCTCTGTGCTCCAGCCACAGTAAACTTCTCTGTCAAGTGATCAAGGCCCCAGACTCTCATTTGCACAGGCTGTTTCCTCTGCATGGAGGACCCTTTCCCACCTTAGCCCACCCACGTTACTAGTTACTCTTCAGGCTTCAGCTTAAATGACATTTCTCAGAGGCCTTTCCTGACTCAAAGATTAGATTAGACATCCCTTTATGATCTGCTCTCACAGCACTCAAAGCTTTCCCTCCCAGAGCATCCATTGTACTTTCTGAGAATTGCTTGTTGAAAGTCTGCCTTCCTACTAAATTAGATGCTCCATGAGACCAATGATTGTGTCAATTACTTATTGATATTTTCCAAAATATAGATGGGAACAACATCATTAATACAACAGATGTATGTTGTTTGAATGAGTGAATGAATGAGGAAACTGAGATTCAGAAAGATCAAGCAATTTAAGTGGCTCAAGAGTAAGGATTTCTTCATTCAAGTATAACTGAGTGGAGTGGAGGATAATTGAAAAGATCTCTTAACAAGCATACTATGACCACCCTATTTAAGACCGCAAACCATGCTCTGCTTATCTCCCAACCCCCTTTACTCAGGTTTTTTTTTTTCCACAAAACATATCACCTTCTAACATACTATGAATTTTAATTACTACTTCTAACATATAACCTTTGTTATAATTTCTTTATTATGATTATTGTTTCCCCTCATTGGAATGTGAGCTTCATGAGGACAGAGATTTTTGTTGTTATTGCTCTCGCATTGTGATTTCTCATTTTTGTTGCTTTGATCTCACAGTACTTCCATATAGTAGGTGTTTAATAAATATTTGTTGGAATTAAATTGAAGGAATTCTCAGGGTCTAGATTTTCCTTACCACTTATTAAATACAATATGCTTGTTTAAGTACCAAAGGTGACAAATTCATTAGTTACAGGAGATGGGATGTGTGATCTCAATTTCCCCTGGGCTTCACCACTGACCAGCTGGTTTCTCAAATCTGTAACAGAAGGGTCATGGTCCTTTTTTCTCCATCAGCAGGAAGGAAGGAAGAATTTGTCCTGGTCCTAAAGGTGACCAGACCTTTGATAATTTTTCTAGTGAGGAAAAAACAATAGAAGAAGCTTATTCACCACAGAAACTCTGCAACCTGGGAATTCAACTGGATCTATTTGCAAAAATGTGCAGAGGTGATATTTATTAAGTACTTGACACTCCAGAGAGAACACTGCTGTACAAATATGTCATGCTGCTTTGAACACAAGCAAAGCAGGAATCAGATTCTATCCCCTTGCTGTATCCCAAGCCAAGGTGACTGTTGTGGCTTCATCTCAATGTATTTATCTCATCACCAAGGGAGCCAGTTCAGAGCTGAGCTGTAAAGATTGTGTTGGGAGTAGTGATCAGATGCACTGTACACTGTGCCCGACGTATGCCAATGAGTTTCAACATCCATGCATTCCAGATAAGCATCAAACTCTGTGATGAATAGTAAGGCCAGGAATTCAGATTGCAATGAATGCAAAAATAAATAAGTAAAGCAATACTAAAATTATTGACTGAGACTCTGATGTGGAAAACTGTCCTCTCTTCTCCATTCCTCATGCAAAGGCACAATTCATTCTCATTGCCTCTTGCCTGAATTACTATAGCAGCCAGCCGTCTCACTGCTCTCCATACCTCCAATCTACCTTCTATACTGCAGACATAAGAATCTTTCTAATCGCTTCTCGGCCTTTTGGCTAAGATCAAGTGAAGAATCTTTCTAAAATGCCTACCTGAACTCGTGACACTCTTCAATGTCTTTCTTGCTCTTTCAGGAAAACTCCATAGCATGACCCACAAGTCCCCGATGACCCAGCCCCTGCCCATCTCTCCACATTCATCACCTCCCACTGCTCCATACACACTCTATGTTCTAGCTACACTGAACTACCTATATTTGGCCTAATGTACACAGTTTCTTCATGTTCCTATGCATTTGCATATGCTCTTCCCTCTGCCCAAAATGCTTTTCCTATAATCTACTCAACTCATTCATCATTTGAGTCTCTGCCAGAGTTTTCCTTGATATAATTCCATCTTAGTCTGAATTAGATTCTTTAGACAAATATTTCTTTAATTCAACAAATATTTATTGCATGCCTACTGGAGACATAACAAAGTGATAGATTTTTAAAAAAATAATAATGGGTACAGATTTTTTGCCATTCCTCTCATCAAAAGGAAGGGTCTATATCCCTGGAATCTGTACAAGTTTGTGGCACAGAAGTGATGCTACCGTGTTTTCCCAAAAATAAGACCTAGCCAGACCATCAGATCTAACGCGTCTTTTGGACCAAAAATTAATATAAGACCCGGTATTATATTATGTTATATTATACTATACTATACTATACTATACTATATTATATTATATTATATTATATTATAAAGACCTGGTCTTATATAATAGTAAAATAAGACTGGGTCTTATATTAATTTTTGCTCCAAAAGACGCGTTAGAGCCGATGGTCCAGCTAGGTCTTATTTTTGGGGAAACACGGTATGCGACTTAATGGTTAGGTCAAAAAGCCCTGCAGCTTCTACCTGATCTCTTGCAAGCCTTACTTTCTCATGATCCCTTTTGGGATACTTCCTCTCAGAACCAAGCCCCAGGCTATAAGAAGGTTAGTCACATGGAGAAGTCACATGCAAGGGTCTCTGATCTTCAGTCCCAGCTGAGCCTATCCTTGCAGGCCTCTGACCAGGGGCCAAAGAATTGAGTAAAGGTGCCCACAAACAGTTCTAGCCCCCAGCCACTCAAGTGTTCCCAGTTGAGACCTCCCCAGATATCAAGAAGAGATAAGACCCTTCTGCTATGGTAGGCGAAATTCTCAGATGGCCCCCAAGATCCACTCCACCCTTGTTTGTACATCCTGTATAATCCCTTTCCTTAAGTGTGTGAGGGGAGGAAGGACTGTGAATATGATAGGATATCCTTCCTACTATTATGCTATGTGGCAAAGTAAAGGGATTATGTAAATGTAATCAAGGTCCCAAATCAGATCATTTTGACTGAAGGGAGATTATTCAGGGTGGGCCTGGCTTAATCAGGTAAAATCTCTTAAAAGAGAAATTGGGTTCTTCCTTTGCCAGGCTTGAAGAAGAGAGTTGCCACGTTATGCAAGGGCCACATGGCAAGGAAACGAGAGCTGAAAGTGGCTCTCTGCCAACAAGAGCATGTGGACCACAGTTCTACGACCACAAGAAACTGAATTCTCCCAATCACCTTATAAGCTTTACAACCTGGCCAACATCTTGATTGCAATCTTGTGAATCCCTGAGCAGAGGACCCAGTCAAGCTATACCCAGATTCCTGATCCACTGAGATAATAGATGCATCTTATTTTAAGCTGTTAAATTTGTGGTAATTTGCTATGCAGCAGTGGAAAACTAATACACCTAATGTTCACCCTGTCTGAATTCCTCCTGACCCATAAAATCTGTGCACATAATGAAATCAGTTTGGGGTTGTTTGTTGATGCAGCAATAGGTAACAGAAACAAGCAGTCACTAAAAAAGCCAAAAGCACTGTCTGCATTGCATTCTTCTCCCTTGTGAGGGAGGAAGGCAAACAGGTAAATATGGAGTATGTTGGGTGGGGATAACCATAGGAGACAAATAAAACAGGTGTAGGAATGATGACACCTGGAAGGAGTTTCAGTTTTGGATTGAAATGTTCAGTCTAGATATTCAAAATATTTAATAACGACAGGTGTTTGAGGAATACTGACCAGGCAGAACAAATCCTGATCACAGCACTGAAGCAAGATCCTGGAGGTCCCTTGCTATGCTAGGCATTAATTGTTTGGTTTTGGGATCATGTATGTATTTGTACGTTCTACAACTCGATAGGTATAAAAGTCCTGGTATGTCATAACCCACCTCAGTCATTAATTTATTTAATCCTCTGTTCAACAAATATTCATTGAATTCCTATTGCGTTAAGTCATATGTGAGATGTGGGGCTCCCTGAGTACTACCCACTGATCTCCAAGGCCTTAATGTCCACTGAGGAAGTGAGACGCATACACGGAGAGCATTACGCTGCAGCAGTACTAAATTTCATGGGAATATTTCTGCTAGATTGTGGCTATAGGATTAGAAAAAAGAGAGAAGCTGAGATGATCAGGAAGGCTTCTGGAGGTGGTCGGAATGGAGCCGAATCTTGAAGGATTATTTCCATCGGGGACCTTGTTCATCTTTGATTGCCCCCTAGTGCCCCGAACAGGGAATGTAAATGTGTGGAATGTGTGCAAACCACCAGACCCAAGAACAGACAGCTAATTGATGATGGCTCTGTTCCCAGACTCAGCCTGAGAATCTTTCTCAAGACATTTATAGCCATTGCTAAATGATCAGAGATGACACGTGAAATAAAACCTATAAGCCATCTCTGGTAACTGAGCATCTTAGACATGGTAGGTGCTAGTATTAGATAATTAATCAATAGCCCACCTAGGGAGAAAGAGAAAACCATTTTCAGAAGCAAAAACTACTCTAGGGAGAAAGGGGATGGTTTGGGAAGGAAGTTTTTGTACTTTGTGAACACTTAGGTTTATTCCTTTACCCATAAGCTTCTTCCCGTCAAAAAAAGACAGTCTTCGTTTGGGGATTTGAAGTCAGACTGAGGTAGGTTCAAATCCTGAGTTTTTCATTTATAATATACATGATCTGAAGTAAGTTAATTCATCTCTCTGAATCTCAGCTTTCTCAACTATAAAATGGGAATAATAATAATGCCTATCTATTGTATAGTTGCCTAAGAATTTTAAAATCAAATAATGTATAAAATATATAAATCCTGTTTCACAAATTTAGATACACAAAAAATGGCATAATAATTTATTAAATCCAATGTCAAACCCTAGTCCAACAGTCTGGAAAGAAATTTGATCTTTGTCATTAATAGGACTCCACTTCATACTTCCTTCTCTACAAGGTCACAGAAAGTCCCCTCCAGGACACAATGTACAATCTCAGTGACTTACCCTTCACAAGGTTAAGCAGAGAACCTTTCTTCTGCCACTTCTCAGCCTTATCACACACTCTGAAGGTCAGGAAATGCTACCAGCAGCTACCTGTTTGGAATGGGGACCAAGAAAAATACAGTGGGAACCAGAACCAAATTAATATGTCAGTTAATGATCTCGCTACATCTATAAAGCCTCTAACATACTCCCTGACACGTGGTATATACCAATTATTTTTTGTATTTAGTCAACAAATACAAGACCATACTATTTATCAGACAACATTTTTAACTGTGGATTTCTCAGCTTCAGCACTACTGACATTCTAAACTGCATTCTTTATTGTTGGGGGGGCGGGGATTGATGTCCTGTGTATTATAGGATGTAGGGCAGCATCTTCAGCCTCTATCCACTAGATGCCAGTGATAGCCCCCCACCCCCCAGTCATGACAACCAAAATGATCTACAGACATTGCCAAGCATCCCCTAGGAGCAAAAGTGCCCCTAGTTTAGAACCTCTGAACAAAATAAACAAGAGGAAATCCTGTCCCCATGGAGTTTACACTCTAGAGGGAGGGATAGACAACAAAAAACAAACCTGTTTATAACATAAGTTCAGGTATGGAGAGGTGGGGGCCTGATAGTTCCTTTGCCTCTTGTTTTTCTGGATAAGAAGAGCCAAGAACCATCCTAGATTTAGGCAGCATTGGCATCAGACCCTGATGAAAAGACATTTCATTGATAAGCAAAAATCACAGAGATGGAAATTGAATGATCTGGAGGAACATCAGAAGGAAATAGGATTATAATTTAAACAACACAGTGAAGGATCATCTCTTTTTGGACATATTCCTCATTTTGGACAACAACCTCATCAACAGAAGCTCAGGACCTCCACACACTGATGGGAAAATTTTCTCCTGCCTTCTTTCCAGCTCTAGACTATTCTTTTGAACATTTTGGGCAGAATTTAGAGAGTGCCCCCATTCAATGAAGCCTTAAATTACAAAATAAGGCAAGAACACATAATAATAAAGAATTATTTGGAATATCACTGAAATCACATCACTTAAATGAGTTAAAATGTAGTTTTAAATAACAAGTTTTTAAAGTGTCCTTATGTACGTAGCTTTTGTACAATTTACAAATCCAAAGCAAATTTAGAAATTAAATACAAGCAAAACCACAAAACTACACTTGATCTTAGCCAAAAGGCCGAGAAGCGATAAAAACCCCCACAAAACTAATGAAATGCAAGTTACACAGTGGCTCTGGTTTTGCTAAAACTGGCCTGCCCTTCTCAACATGCCAGGTTTCATGGCACACCAGTACCCCGTTGGCACACCAGTACCCCATGGGCTGTGCGATGATTCAGTTCTCCCACCTCCTTTCTCACTTAGAATTACTGTGAAATCTTTGTCTTTAGAGTGAGCAGTAATATAACTTAACTTTCCTAT
The DNA here is from genome assembly GCF_036562045.2 of Rhinolophus sinicus. Classification (NCBI taxonomy): domain Eukaryota; kingdom Metazoa; phylum Chordata; class Mammalia; order Chiroptera; family Rhinolophidae; genus Rhinolophus; species Rhinolophus sinicus. Next base: position 30,723,874 of record NC_133756.1, read on the forward strand.
GGTGTCAACACATCATTTTCCTATTAAGTCTGCTGCTTCCATTCTTTCCTCATTAGCCCACTAAAATGACCTAATCTAAACACAAATGCAAACTTAGAGAAAGGCACCACAGGGCAACACTAGGTTATAAAGTGGTTTGAGAATATGCTTCTATTGCTTTTTCCCCTCTTCTTTTCTAAGATTATCATAATACTCTAAGTATAGAAGTTCTTGTAGAGAACTCTAGGACCCCTGATAAAATCTCCATGGAACCTATATCCCAATTTGCGAGACACTGGTGTAATGACTAAGCATCAGAATCAGAATGTCTAGGATTCAAAATTCTGACTCCATCACTTCCTAGGAATATTTTGACTAGTAGTTATTAAAGGACTATGTGCCACCCAACACTCAGGCCCACAGAAGTTTACATGGGAACAAAACAGGCTTGGAGCACAACTGAAGTAATTTGTTTCTGTGTCCCTTCCCTGCCTTTCCAATGCCTCTCTTCCCTCTAGATTCCTCAGCATACCACTATTAGAAACACCAGTCTAGCTTCTCATTAGCCATCAGCTCACCAATCTGTCTCTCCTCACCCCACTCTTAAATCCCTTCCAAAATACTAGGGTAGAAGGTTATTTGTGAACTTCCAAAAATCATTTTTTGAGCAACTATTATGTGCTAGGCACTTTGAATACTTAATTGTATTTAGTCTTCCCCATAAATCAGCAGATTAGGTGTTGGTAATCCTCAGGTGCAAAAACTACTGCATCTCTAATGCCAAGCACTCTCTCTAGGAAACAGTAAGAACTCAAACATGTTTATTGAATGAATGAATGAATGAATGAATGAATGAATGAATGAATGTCACCCTGACTGAGGTTACAGAGCTAGTAACTAGAAGAGGTGAGATTCAACCCTAAGACTGACTCCATGGCTTTTAATGCTCTTTCCTTTACACCAGCAAACTTTTTCTGTAAAGGGCCAGATAGTAAATATTTTGGCTTTAAGGGCCACACAGCCTCTATTGCAGCTGGTCAACTCTGCCATTGTAGAACAAAAGCAACCCTAGACAACACATAAACTCATGAATGTGACTGTGTTCCAAGAAAACTTCACGCACGGAGACTGAAATTTGAATTTTATATAATTTTCACGTTACGAAGTGTTATTCTTCTTTTGATTTTTTTCCCCAACCATTTAAAAATGTAAAAACCATTCTTACCTTATGGGCTCTACAAAAATGGACCGTGGACTGAACTTGGCTCACAGACCAGTTTGCCAACCGCTGTTCTACACCGAGCTGCCTCCCAAGCTCCTTACTCTTACGTCCTCCCCCAACCAACTGGAATGAACGGAATTCCCGGTGGTAGAATTTCAAGCCTGACCAGTTCAATAGGATCAGATATTGCAACTGCTTCTAAAGCGGTGCCATGCAGGCAATGGCCAACCTCTCCAAAAGCATGTGGAAAGCCATGAACTTCTCAGTGCCCAGGATACATTATGTCGTTCCTCTAACCAGAGCTCTGCACACTGACTTTCAAAAGAGTTCTAGATTATTTCAGGAGAAAGTCAGGTGCTAAATAATAAAGTTGGTCCATTCCAAGAGGGCAATTATCTAATCTGTTAATGAAAGAGCAGTCACATATCATAGCCAACTCTCATCTGGTACATTCATTACATGCAAAATTAAGATAAGTGAAACTTGCTTTATCTCCTTATTAAGTCAGAAAAATGACTACATATATTTTCCAGATAACGGGCTGTTTAGAAGACGAACCTCTTTGATATTTTATAAATGTAGTTTTCATTTTCTTTTTACCAAGGAAATTCAGGATAACTTGCCTAACTGTAAATCACAGTAACTAGTTGTTTTTTCTCTCTCCAAATGAGACATTGCCTGACATCTAACATGAGGCAAGATCTGAGAAAAGTTTCCACAAATTGGTAAAATTCTTTCTACATGAATATGTAATGTAATCTTCTTATTAAACAAGAATAGATAATTTCTCCCAAAATGAATGCAATAAAGGGGCATAGAAAGAATAAATAATTCTAACACTGTTCTTTAATTCTGCTTGTAATTTTCCAAATTCCAGACTGATGGCAACATAGTGGGCCTATTCTATTACACACTATTTCAAAATGTTCATGCTCGTTGAGGAAGTCCACAGGGATCGTGGTTACTAAAAAGCCCAAAAATGCAATAAATTTGTATCATTTTATAGCGAAAGAAAAAGTCATTATTTTGTCATATTTGCCTATATTATTTATGCCTGCATTCAACAAACGTTTATGGAACACTAACTATAGGCCAGGCATTGGGAATCCTATAAAATGTAGTCTTTGTCCTCAAGAAACTTACACATAGGAAGAAGAAGATGATGATGATGATGATGTTATGTGAAGCATATACTTACTGACAATGGATCTGGCACTGTGCTAAATTATCTACTTACATAATCTCATTTAATGCACCCCCCTCCCCAAGAAAAAACCTTATGAGACAGATGTTATTATAATTCCCACTTTACAGATTAAAAAACTGAGGCTTAGATAAGTTCACTAACTAGCCCATGGTTGTATAGCTAGTATGTAGGTAGATCAGGGATATGAATCCCAGAAGACAAACTCTAGAGCCTACTAACCTAGAAGTTGTACATAATTACCCATAATACAATTTTGAAAGTGGTGCATGTTCTAGGAGAGGGGCAGATAAAATACCCCAAAAGTTAAAGAAGGGAGAGGTAACTTTTGGCTAAGACAATCAAGGGAAACCCCATGGAGTTGAGATAGATGAAGTTTTTGAAATGGGAAGTAGAGAGGAAAGAAGTTCTAGGCAGAGGAAGCAGCATGAGCAATGGCAAAAAAATGGGACATAGGACAATGTTTAAGGAAAAGCAGGTAGGTCCAGTTTGGTGCCACCTCTACATTAATGGGAGAAGCAGGAGACAAAGTAAAAAGATAAGTGAGGGTCTACTCAGAGGCCATTACAAATAGATATTTATCTGATGCTTTGTAGTGTACAAGATCCTATGAGATAGCTATTACCTTCACTTTACAAAAGATACGATTGAGGTTCTGAATGCCAAAGTTCCCAGCCCAGGGTCATACAGCCAACAAGTTTTAGATCTCATTAATGTATTCAAAAAAACATTCATTAGCACAGGTACTACGCCAGGTTCTAAGACAACCATGAGCCAGACACAGCATCACCAGTCCAGGTAGGAAAGACAACCTCTATTACAATCAAATATGGTGTGTGCTCCAGGGGAAGAAGTGCAAGGTGCTCTGTGAGCCCAACAGCCCAGGGACCACCTGGAAGGAAGGCCTCAAGAATAAAGTGTCATTTAAGCCCAGGTCGGAAAGATGCTCGAGAGTTAGCTTGATACTGGGGATGGGGTAGTGGAGGGCATACAGGAGAGAGAAATAGTCCAAGGAAAGCATCCTACATGTGTGTGAAGGCCCAGAGGAGACAGAAAACATGACATCTTCCAGACAGTGAAGAGTTGAAAGTAAGGGTCAAGAAAACAGAAGCTGGAGAGGATGGTAGAGACCAGACTCTGAGGACAGAGGGGCAGCCATTAAAGGTTTTTCAGCAAGAGGTGGGGGGTCAGAGGGGTGACATGGTTAGATTTAGGTATCAAAGGGACAGTAAATCTGTAAAAGAGAGCTAGGATTAGATAGGATAGGATGGAAGCCAGTCTGAAGGTGTTTGGAACTCAAACCCAAGACTATTTGATCCAAAGATTGTAGTCTCATCACTTTTATCTCTTCTTTCTTGGAAAGCATAGAGTTGGTGAATGACATCAACAGATCTATGCATTGGAAAGACTAGCCTGGAGCTGCATGGAGGAGGCAACAATGACTCATTCAGTCCTTTTTTAATTATTATTCAGTAAATATTTGTGGAGTGTCTATTATGTGCTAGGCATTAGGTGGTAGTTTTAGGCCTGGAGATTGGAAGGATGGTGTGTCATTAGCAGAGCTGTAAACAAATGTTTAAAGTCCCTTGTCTCATATTCCTTTAACACCCAATGTGAAAGCCCTCATCCAAAAAGCTTTCTTTCCCCGTCTCTGCCCTTCCAATGTGATGTAAAATTTTCCTGAGCATAGCCACAGAGCCCTGCTGCTATGATTTCAGAATCCTTCACTAACTGCTGCATGCGTGTCTTCTCTCAAGTGTTCCTTATGACTTTCACCTGCATTGTTTTCAAGTTCAGGGGTGCCTAATGAAGTTCTGGACACACAACAAATGTTCAGCCAGCAGTGCTGAGTGATTGTGTGAATGAATGCATAAATGAATGAATGAATGAATGAACAGACAGGATTACCTGAGGACAATCTTTGAATGTTTGCTGTTATGTTATATTTTATCGTGTTGGGTTCCGTTCTCCTCATCATTCTTTGAAGACACGAGTACATAGATTTTAACTTACAAAATTTAAAAAATCACCACTGTGCATACCATAATATCATCCGCCAGTCATTATAAATTCTTGCTTCTTTTCAGAGGCATTGAAGGCCTGATGATTTTGAACACCATGGAAGTCACGTTGTAAAAGTGTAAGTAATTCAAGAGAGAATTGGTATCATTGATATTTATAAAAAAAGAACGCTACTGTATATAAAACATACTTTGGATTGCTGATAAACACCTATTTCCTACAGGAAAAAGGGAACATGCATTAAACACTTTATATGGGCCAATAAATGTGCTAGGAGTTGCATTTGCATTATTTCATTTTTAAGTTTCACAGTAAAGCGGTAGAATATATGCAGGCATTTCTACTGCTCGAATTTTTACTTGTCTACTGGATATAATTTGATTGAGCAGGGAACATGTTTTGTATCATATGGACGTCAGTTGGTCGTTTCCCAATTGTAATAGGGAATTAGCACCTCACCTTTCAAAGGCTGGTATCCCAGGAACAGAACACCATTCAGCAGCTTTGTTTGTGCAGCTGGTTTAACTTACTTGCCCCTATGTTCTCTTGTTAACTGCTTGTCCTAATGAGTTATGCTGCTGTTTAAGGCCTAGAAACCTATTGCTTTTGATCTGGTTTTATGCTTTGTTCATAATTTGGTGACTTTTAGGTTAGTTTCTTTTCTGTTTTGATCCCCCAATTCAAGATTCTTACCTTACAATACCAAAATGTACTTGTATTCGTTTCCTAGAGTTGCCATAAGAAATTCAATAAATTACCACAAAAATGGTAGCTTAAAACAACAAAAATTAATTTTCCCACAGTTCTGGAGACAAGTAGTCCAAAATGAAAGCATTGGCAGAATTGGTTCCTCCTAGAAGCTCTGAGGGAAAATCATGTCATGCCTCTCTCACAGCTCCCGGTGGCCATCAGGAATCCTTGGTGTTCCCTGCATGTTGATGTACCACTCCAACCTCTACCTCTACCTTCGCGTGGCTTTCTACTCTGTGTGTGTATGTTTTTTCCTCTTCTGCCTCTTACAGAACCATCTGTCATTGGAATTACATCCCATCCAGTTCATCCAGGATTTCATCTCCAGATCATTAACTCAATTACATCTGCAAGAACCCCTTTTCCAAATAGGGTCACAGTCACAGGTTCTGGGTGGACAGATCTTTGGGGACAGGCGGGGGGGTGTCATCATTCACTATATAATACTTACAGCTATTCTTTTTTTTTTTCAAATCTTTAAATACTTTTTATTTATTTATTTTATTTAAATTTATTGGGGTGACAATTGTTAGTAAAATTACATAGATTTCAGGTGTACAATTCTGTATTACATCATCTATAAATCCCATTGTGTGTTCACCATCCAGCGTCAGTTCTCCTTCCATCACCATATATTTGATCCCCTTTCCCGTCATCTCCCACCCCCCACCCCCCTTACCCTCTGGTTCTTTTTTTTTTTTAACACAAACTTTAATATTGAAAATCCCACAAGGAAAAATAAAATAATTGTTACTAAAAGTCTAAAATTCTCTGGCTCCTAAGCCCATTTTTTATTTCCTCCACTAGAACAATGGTTTTATAATGAAATTTTCATTAAAAATAAACATCTCAAATAAATGAATAAGTAACCCAAACTTTCTTAGGATTTTAACTAGTTGTATAAATGAGTGAATATCTATAAAGCACTCAAAATATCTGACACATAGAATGCATTATACAAGTTAGATAAATAATAAAATTAACAGTGTGTTAAAGAAGGGCAGATTGTATAATTGTCCCATTTTACAGATGAAGTAACAAGAAGCCCAGTGAAGTTCAGTTACCACTGTGTTTCCCTGAAAATAAGACCTAGCCGGACAATCAGCTCTAATGCATCTTTTGGAGCAAAAATTAATATAAGACCCAGTATTATATTATATTATATTATATTATATTATATTATATTATAATTACATAGATCGGGTCTTATAGTAAAATAAGACTGGGTCTTATATTAATTTTTGCTCCAAAAGACACATTAAAGCTGATTGTCTGGTTAAGTCTTATTTTCAGGGAAACACGGTAGCCACAACTGTGAGAGGCCATGATTGAAACTCACATTGCCTGACTCCAAAGCCCATGTTCTTCCACTGCACCAGGGTGTCCTCTGGGGAGCTGGCAGGAAGCAGCCTGAAGGTTATCATGGCTCTGTCCACAGCAACCCTGAATCTTGGTCAGGGTTGGTCCACCAGAGAAGGAAAAGTCACCAGGGAAAGTTCTGGGGCCAAGTAAGACCATGAGACTGGTCTGAAACTTGCTGAGATATAAGCGATATGAGAGTCTAAGAGAAGAATATAAGCAAACTTGGGAGCTGGTAGAATAAAAAAGGGATTAGATGCAAAATAGAGAATGAGGTGAGTCATTGGGCCACTGAGTGCTCCAGGCTGTCCTGTAGCTGAGGCCTCAAAGGGCCAGGCCTCCCTGCAGGACATACTTGACAACATATCCTTCATAAAGGCTGAGTGAAGAGACATCCCAACCACGTCTGAGATACAGAAAGGTGCTATTTCTCACTAGCCCCACAATACAGCACACAAGAATGAAAGAACAGGAGAGAAGGAAATCAGATTGCTTTAGAAAGAAATGCAAAAGGTAGACAGACCCCTGAAGCATATACCATCTAGGCAAAAGAAGGCTATCAGTGCATTATTGTTCATAAAGATCTGCTTTGGGGCCGGCCCAGCGGCTCAAGTGGTTGGAGCGCCATGTTCCTAACACAGAGGTTGCTGGTTCGATTCCCACATTGGGCCAGTGAGCTGTGCCCTCTACAGCTAAGATTGTGAACAACAGCTCTCCCTGGAGCTGGGCGGGCGACCGACAGCCCGCAACAGCTTGAACTGGAGTGGGAGGGGGAGGTGGAAGAAAAGAGGAAAAAATGATCTGCTCTCTTCTACTTTTCTAAATTTTCCAAATTTCCTAGGCACAACATACTCTCATTTTATAATAGAAAAACAAACACTATTTCAAAGGCACTCTACTTAAAAAATGAACATGCTTTGTAGGCCACACACACTGGTAGGAACTCAAAGTGTATCAGCTGAGAACTAACAGAGGTCAAAGAGAAAATGTACAAAACATGTAGAAACATCAAGATAAATAATAATAGGAATAGAGAGTCCATGGCATTTTAGTGAGGTGACTCTAACTGTTATGTTAACTTTCATTAGGAGAAGGAGAATATTAAATGGAATGATGATGGAGAGGAGCAGCTAAATGAATACTTTGAATCAGTATTTATTGGAGAAGACAATGGGGAAATTCCTGTTTCAAGGAGACATTTTATGGCAAAGCAGAGAATGGCCTTGACAGAGAACCTTTGGTCTCTGAGGAGAAAAGTATGGAGCAACTTGAGGTACTCTGTGCAGTAAATCACCACGACCAGATGGTGTTCATCCATGGGTTCTGAATGAGATAAAGTGGGAAATCATGAGTTCAGTGACAAGGATATATAATAGATGCTTAAAAACAGTCAATGTCCCTGAAGACTGTGAAGTCATTAATATGGTGTCACATATGTATGGTGTGTGTGTGTGTGTGTGTGTATGCACGTGTACATGTGTGCATGTGTACATGCCCCTTGTATGTTCTGGGGTCTTTGAGAGGGATAGAGGGAAATTTTCTTGTTTTCAAGAACCAAGACAGATTCTTGATGAAACAAAGGACGGAGGATATTTAGGGAGTTGAAAGAGCATCAAAAGATGCAAGGCCAAATTTTAATAACAGTTAATAACATTAATAACATTTAAGCAGTTATTTTCCAGGTAGTTGGAGAGCTGCTGGGGATATAAAGATAAACAGACATGTCCTCTGTCTAATGGGTAGGCTTACAGCCTCGCAATTTCAGTTATTTTCACGGTCCTACTACTGGCTTTGGATGGCAATTGACAATGTAGTATTTTCAAACACTACCAGAGGCTACAAGAAACATCTGTTGTTGTTGTTTTTCTTCCTTACAAAATCATGAAGTTTCAGGTTGTTTGGCAAAAGCTGGGGGGCCTGAAAAGCAGGGATAGACTTTCATCTCCATCTCACAGGAGCCAATTTTTATATCCTAAAAATCATCTAGTAATAATAATAATAATGGAGTAGCTAAAAAGTATTGCGCCAAGATCTCAGTTCTTTACGTAAATCATCTCATTCCCCTAACAGTTAATAAGTAATAGACCTAGAATTTTAATCTTTGTAGCCCAACTCCAAAGTTCATGCTTTAAGCCATTACTCTACTCTAACTCTACATGTTTTATTTATAAAAAATAATAAAAAGTTTCACAAAACAACTCTTGCCCTTGTTATATGTGATTGTTTCATGAAAAGAATGATGATGCCAAATCATCAAATTGATTTCATGGCCTACCAATGGGGCAGAGCCTACAGTTTCTTTAGAAAAAATAAGAGTGAATAAATAAATAACCACACTCTCTTTGACTTTGAGGAATTCTAATGCTAAATGAAAGCTCTGGTATTACATCTGGTATTACATCTCAATACATTGATAAAGGTGAATCAGATCACTTTTAAATTGTCGTGAACCATTTTAAGATGCGCTTAACATGTGTGCAGGCATATTTCTTCCACTCACTCTCTCATGTTTTTCCCCAAGTACAATTTTGAATCAAGTCCTCTGGCTGTTTTCATTGGGAAAGAGCCCCAAGCGTTAAAAGTTATTACTTATATTGATCTGAAATCTGACCACCTAAAACATCTACCCACTGAATCTAGTCAGACCCCTTGGGGACACACAGAATATTCAAATAATTCTTCTACTCAACATCCCTCAAATATTCGGAATGCATTCATGTTCCTCTTGGATGCTTTCCTCTTCAGAATGAACATTTCTAGAACCTTCAACCATGTGTGAATAAAAACAGAAAATCCAACCCAAACTGGCGTAAGCAAAAAGAGGCTTCATTATCTCATATAGTAGAAAAGGCTAAGAATTGTTCTAACTTCTGGCATGGTGATCTGGGGCCAAAGTAATGCCACCAGGATAGACTTTTTATCTCTCAGCATTGCCGCTTCCGTGGTGGTTTCCAGGCCCCCTTGTAATATGGCTGAATCAGCCCCAGGTCTTATATCTTCTCACAAATAAAGTACAGCATGAAAAATGAGTTTCTTTCCCAGAAGTTTCTAGAAAAATTCTTTTCCATTTCACTAGCTCTGATTGGGCCACATGCTCAATCTTCCAGCTATTACTGTGGCCGGTGGCACTGAATGTTTTGCTTAGCCAAGCTTAAGGCACGTGTCTACCTCTGGAGATGTGTGGACTGAGAGAGTAGAGGGGTGGTCTTCAACAGAGAGATTTTGGGGGTAGAGTATTTGTTAAGTAGAAGCTGGGTAGTAAAAAGACAACTGCTGTCCATTAGACACTGTTGCTCCTATTTTATAATTCCAAACCACTTCATCCAAGTGACCTAACAAACACCAAAACAAAACATACCGCTTAGCTTTAGAACGTCTCACACGTTGTAGAGAGGATTGGGGCTGGGTCAGAATGCCACAGTTATGTTTACCGGTACACCAAGGGGATGTCCCAGTGGAATAGTCACCCCTACTTATTCCTCAAGTGTCACCTCCTCTGTGTAGCTTTTCCTGTGTCCTTCAGGCACAAGGAGTCACTCCCTTCACAGAGCTCCTATTGTTACTTTCACTACATTGCAGTTATTTGTGTTGTAACCTTATGCTCCTCCTGACTGTGAGTTCCTTGAAGATAGGGATTTTTTTTATATACATTTCTGTATCCTCACATGCAGAACAATGCCTGATAAAGGAAACATACAATGCCTGCTATTTAAATGAGTTATTCTGAGACGGTGGAAGAGGCTACCGCATATTGACTCTATGAGCATGAGACCAACCTGAATTTTTTCAGTGTGTGGGTTTCAGTATTCACACCCATAAAATCACTGGGGGGAAAAAAGTTTCAGATTCCCTGACACATTGGGGCATGGGTAGTAACAAACAAAAAAAAGTTAGTTCTTATTTATAGTTCTAAAGCTGAGCATTAGGCACAGACAGTCCAGCACGGCTGGGAATTGTCAGAAAGACAGACTAGAAATTGCAAACAGTGATTACAGATTTAGACAGCTAAGTCACACACACACACACACACACACACACACACACACACACACACACAAATCTCACAAATATTAGAGATTGCAATTAATGAAAACTCAATCACTTACAGAATTAGTAGGAACTGAGCTAAGGACTAATTCTATTTACTCTGCTTTTTCAGACTGTCAGGGGTGCTGGGAAAGGGAAGAAGGGTAGGAATAAGTCTGCAGAAAACTGGCCTTGATGATGGCCAATACCAGATCCGATTTCCTAGCTTCAGTTGAGGTTGGAAGGAGAGACTCAACAGTAGGTATTTACTAAGCACCCTGTGCCAGGTACTGAGGCTATAATCATGAATGGTACAAATACAGTTCCCCATCACTAGACTCACCTGCTATTGGCCAGAGCTGCAAGAATTACTTTGTCCTGTCTCACATATGGAAGACTGAGGCAATATTTTTAAAAATGCCTTAAGCTCCTCAGATAAAAATTATACAAATGAAGACACAGTTAGCTGAGCAAACTGTTGTGTTTATTAACCTTTCAAAGCACCAATGTTATGCTAGCAGGATGCAAATATCAATGTCATTCCTTTGCCTCAAACAGGGAGTCAGGCCAGAGAAGCAAACGTGAAAACAGAAGCTATCCTTAAACAAGACCCATGCCCAGAGCAATGTTCCCATATGCCCTCTGCTCACCCGCCAGGCGGAATGCATCAGAACCGTGCCCCTTGCCACACTTCCTGTGCCACCCATCGCAGGCAGTGGGTGTAGTTGCAGGGATATGAGATAGCAAAGAAGGATGCTGATGCTCTCTCTGCCTCTTAAAGACAATCGTTATTCCTGGAATGACAATTTGTAAGCTCAACCTAATTACGGCCAAATTGATTAAGAGATGCATAATCTAAGGATTAGCATTCAGGCAAAGGCTGCTTAATTTAGCCACCAAGGACTCTGGAGGAAACAGCTGTGTTGTTCAGGAAGTAGTTTGGAATAAAAGAGCAATTTTTGCCAGTAAAAATCCAGCTTCAGTAAATTATTTAGCATCAGCTCTATCTTATTTGAACTCCCAAGCTTAAAACTTCCTGGGATCAAATATTCCAAAGACACTGTTTCTGTGTCTGTGAGGAAGGCACGGCTTTGCAGACATCAGAGATGCTGTTGGGCTCCACCCCTTCCTGACAAAGGAGCTACCGGAATTCTCCCAGCCTCGGAGATCCTATCCACCAAATACCGATGATAAGCAATACCGTACAGGGTTGCTGTTAGGAATAAATGAGCAACCACACATAACATTTCCATCACAGTACTTGGGGACTCAGAGGTTTTAAATCAATGTTGTTTCCGTTCCCTCTTTCCTGTCTTCTAGAACTTTCTATAAACTTTTTAAAGCTATGTTTTGTAGCTACTAAACTGTTTAAGGTAAGTCAATGAATAAAGTAGTCTTCTTAGAAAAGGAATTTTTCTTTTATTATGTTTAATAACATATGATGACCTTTACCAAAGAATGATGGTGAGAAAAAAACAAAAGCAAGGTGAAGTCATTCTTTTATAGTAAGTCAATGAGGGGGAAGGAGGAAGATGGGGCAACCAAAAATTTGGGGTATCTACTACCATGTTTCCCCCAAAATAAGACGAGGTCTTATATTAATTTTTGCTCCAAAAGATGCATTAGGGCTTATGTTCAGGGGATGTCCTCCTGAAAAATCATGCTAGGGCTTATTTTCTGGTTAGGTCTTATTTTTGGTGAACTATAGTATGTGATAGACACTTATTTGGTATATTGTGTAATGCAGGGTCTCTGGTACCGCTCCCCGCATAAGAATGCAAGAAAACGTGAGGCCAACAATGAACACCAACGGAGCCATGGATGGGGGGTTCATACCACTATATTCTCGCTGGCGGCTGGGCTGGAGATATAGGAAGCAGGAGCCACACAACGCTCAATCCACCGTCTGCTTCTCTGCCAACCAACCCCACAACCAACCTAGCCACGGCAGTTATATTAGTGGCTAATGGCTAACCGGTAACAGCCGGTCACAGTGGATGACCATCTGATTACAGCTGATGGCCATCTACTTACTACCTGAGCCAGCACCTTTCTATGTGAGGCCGAGAGCCTGGAAACTACTCTCTGGGGCTCCGCCCCCACATCATGCTAGGGCTTATTTTCTGGTTAGGTCTTATTTTCGGTGAAATATAGTATGTGATAGACACTTATTTGGTATATTGTGTAATGCAGGGTCTCTGGTACCGCTCCCCGCATAAGAACGCAAGAAAACGTGAGGCCAACAATGAACACCAACGGAGCCATGGATGGGGGGTTCATACCACTATATTCTCGCTGGCGGCTGGGCTGGAGATATAGGAAGCAGGAGCCACACAACGCTCAATCCACCGTCTGCTTCTCTGCCAACCAACCCCACAACCAACCTAGCCACGGCAGTTATATTAGTGGCTAATGGCTAACCGGTAACAGCCGGTCACAGTGGATGACCCAGTCACAGTGGATGACCATCTGATTACAGCTGATGGCCATCTACTTACTACCTGAGCCAGCACCTTTCCACGTGAGGCCGAGAGCCTGGCAACTGCTCTCTGGGACTCTGTCCCCACAATTACATACATTACTTCATTTAATAAATATAGCATCATCTTGGTACTTCCATGACATCTCATTTCTCCTCACTAGCTGTGTGACCTTGGGCTAGTTACTTAACCTTTCTGTGCTTTAGTTTCAACATCTTAAAAGGAGAAAAATAATAGCACTTACTTCATAGCATGTAAAACTCTTTGAACAGAGCCTGGCACATGGTAAGTACTCAATAAATGTCGGTTGTTGTCAACACAATGAGAATGAGAGTAACAATAATAATTAAACGCCCTTAACATCAATTGTGGCACATAGTAGATGCTCAATAAATGCTGTTATCACTTAGATAATAAAAATATGATTTTAACAAGTATTCTCTTTCATCAAGTTTATCCCATGTAGGCGCTGCCTCTACATCAAGCAGAAATATGTGAACATCCATTCTGACTTTATTTTATAGAAATCATCCAATTATAAGATAAATTTCTTGCCCCCTTTATACTAAATTTCTTTTGGAGCCCATATTGAGTTGGATAAATGCTCGATATCAGGCTATTAGGTAGAACTTCCAAGGATAACAATTCCTTGGTTCCCTCTCTGCTCTTATCTCCATTTACTGTCATAAAACACCAAGTCACTGCCTAACACCTCAGGAGGGGGTGACGAGATGGGGATGTCTTCTCTTTATTTCTCACAACTCCAGTCCTCTCTGTCCCCTTCCTACCTTTCCAGTTCTTTACCTACCACTCCTTTCAGTGCACACTAAGATTTAGAAAACAAACAATTTGAAAACGTCTACCTTCTCATCTTGCCTTCTCTCAGGTTCACTAACTTTGCTTTGGCTTCTCTCTGTACCTGAACCAATCTACTCCAGCCCATAAGAGACACTCAGTACATGTTTACTGTTTGAATGCAGGACTTTAATCTGCAAAACAATATGTGTACCAAGGAAACTATGCAGTTCAGATGTGGGCTCACTGCAAATATTTACTCTCTAATCACTTCTGCTTGTAGCTTTAATTAGAGAAGAATAGATGTCTCTTAAACAATTTTTAATACATGACAGCAAGAATAGTTCAAGGTTACCATGTAAATAAATACAAAAGCAACAAATCTCACGGCATTGATAATGTGAAAGGAATAGACTTGTCTAGATACTTAGAATAACATTGAAGATGGAAAGCCTTGATTCAAAATGGAGTTTTACAGTATTCTATAAGTACCTCATCCAACAATCAAGATACTCACACTCCCAGGTGCTGTGAGTAACGCAAAATATAAGTTAGATCTGTTCTTTGCCCTCGGCAGGCTTATAATGCAGTTGTATTAGATTGGTGCAAAAGTAATTGCAGTTTAAAAGGTTAAAAAAAAAAATTTGCAAAAACTGCAATTACTGTTGCACCTAATAGAAGGAAAAGATACCTAAGAGGGTTCAGAGTATTTCAATGCTAAACTGCTCGTACTGAGAAAGCACCTCTGTAATTCTGAGAAATGAATGATTAGTTTGAGCTAGATTTTACAAGTACATAATAAAAAGTTGGAGTTCTTAAAGTACAAAAATACTATAAAATTCACTTTCACCAAGTTAATAACTTCCCCCCAAATTTATAATTTTATACATATTTCATGCAGGCTGTAGAATAATTTAGCTATGCTATGCTATACCCTATATTCTTATGAATACTATTAAGAAATACATATTCACATGCGCTACAAAACTGTAACTCAACATTTCAACACCTATGGCTTTAAAAACATTACAGAATTTTAGAGAGGATTCTAATCATTTCTGAACTCAAACAGAGCCAAATTCTTCTATTTCCTTTTCTAAGAAGTGAAGAAACACCTAAAACATTAAAAACACGATAAATGTTTCAGTTCTTTAGATTATTCACCTAGTCTGGATTACCCAGCTTTCCTTCTTTCTAATGGATTTCTGCCTGACCTCTGGCCTGTACATGTAAAGCCTTAGAAGCATTCTTGGCATGTGATAAGTGTTCAATATCTATTACTGCCATTGCTGCTGCTGCTATTACCACTATGACTATCACTATTATTATCACTATTACTATTACTATTACTATTACTATCACTATTACTATCACTATTACTATCACTATTACTATACTACTGCAGCTTCTGCTGCCGCTCCTATTACTGTTACTTCTATTACTATTACTACCATTATTAGTACAGTTAAAGTTTGCCCTCTTTGTTACACCTTCCTCTCCCTTCCCCCATTCAAAACAAATTGTTTACTACACTTATTTCTTGAATTTGTACCTCTATTTTACTAGTTATATGATCTTGGACAAGTTGTTAAACTTTCTAAAACTCATTTTCCTCACTTGTAAAATGGAAATAATAGTAGTATATGTAATACTAAGAATGGTTGTAAAGATTAAGCAAGATTATGCATAGTAAATGCTTCATGTAATGTCTAGACCAGTAATCCCCAAACTTTTTGGTTTCAGGACCCTTTTATTGCCTTAAAAATTTCTTAGAACTCCAAAGAGCTTTTGTGTATGTGGGTTGTATCTATAAATATTTAGGATATTCAAAGTGAAAACTGAGAATTTTCTGTTTATTAATTCATTTAAAAACATTGTAACATGTTACGTGAATTACATGTTAACATAAATAATACAATCAGCTCTAATGCATCTTTTGGAGCAAAAATTAATATGATATGATATAATATAATATAATAAAATATAGTATAATAGTGTAATACTGGGTATAATATAATATAATATAATATAATATAATATAATATAATATGATATAATATAATATAATACCAGGTCTTATACTAATTTTTGCCCCAAAAGACGCATTAGAGCTGATTGCCCAGTTAGGTCTTATTTTTGGGGAAACATGGTATATTTTATGGGGGGGGACTATATTTGCCCCCAAAATAGTGACAGGAATGACATTGTTTTCCATTTATATCTTTAACATTTGGCTTTAATGTCTATTGCTGTATGTTGTTTTGATTTAAGTATACAGAGAAAATCTGGCCTCACACTGACATGTAGTCGGAAAAGAGAGAAGTATTTTAATAGTCTTTTCAGATAACTGTGGATATTTTTCTCTGATACGGTACCAGCTTGACAAGTAGTAGTTAGGTTAGTTGAGATGTGGAATCTGAAATGATATCAATAAACTTTTCATACTCTGTTGCATTAAAATACACTGGTCTATCTTGCACTTCGAATGGATCTTTTATTCACATATGATTTTATAACATCATGCACTGGTCATTTGCAAAGTATTGGTTCACTGACTTATGCAGATCTCCATAACATTGACACATTTCATTACACAATATGAAAAAAATCACAGTCATTAATAGTACCACAATCTCACTGGAAAGTCTTTAGTTTTGGGGAAGCTGACAAGCTCACAATGTCAGACACAAATCTTCCAAAATTCTAATTTTCACATGAAAGTTCAAATTTTATCATTGGCAACAAATATTGTCAGTTGTTTTTCCTTGAAGTGACAGGCTCACTTCATTCATTTTTGAGAAAATGTCTGCCAAATACCCATTTCTGAATAAATGTAGTTTGTCTGTCAGTTGTTCTTTCAAGTAAAAATGGTGTTCCATGAAAAAAAGTGGCTCCTCACTCACACAAGACAACCATCATGCTTTGGCGTGCATTAGCGTACTTTAGATTTATTTCCCATTTTGTCACATAGGACACTGAATAAGTGTGTACTGAAGGGTCTAGATTTAATAAAATAATTTCTATTGCTTCATCAAGTCATTCAAACTGAAACTGGCATTGTTTTTCCATGGCAATGACATGTTGGTGGCAGATTTTACTTTGATTCATATTAAGACACCAACAGTTTTACCCACCATTGCTTTTATATCATGAATGACAACACAGTTAAAAAAGCAAATAATGTCTTAGTATTATTATGAAAATTGTTTTGACCTTGTAGACCTCCTGAAAAATCTTGGGGATCTCAAGGAACCATCAACTACACTTTGAGAACTATTTCTCTACAGCACAGTACATGCTTTATAACTGTTAACTATTGTCATGATTACCTACAAGGACTATATTTTTCTAATTAAAACTCTTGATTATCATATCTCACATGATCTGCCCATGAGTAGGTGCAGAAACGAAGACATACCCACCCACATTATTTTTGTTCTTTTTTCATTTTACTTCATACCATAGTTAGATATATACCCAACCACCAGATATTAAAGCCCCAAGGAAAGCAGTAAAATTTTACCTAAGCCAGTATTTCAGCACCAGCACAGTGCATTATACCGAGCAGGTGCTCCATGAATACTTGTTAAACCAATGATAACTGAACAAATGAATAAACTCAAAGGAGTCCATTCTAGGCTTCTCTGCAACTCTGGAAGGACAGAGGTTGAAGTGGTAGGCAGTTTAGTTTTGTTTGCTTTTAAGGTAGGCATTTCAACTATAGCACCCTTGCTTAGAAAATTAAATTTGTGTGATAATCAGCCAAGGTTACCTTTTATGGGGAAATAACAGTGACTATTTTCCTTATTAAGTAGATAACATATGCTAATTGTAGAAAATGCAGAAAGAAAGAAAGAAAGGAAGGGAGGGAGGGAGGGAGGGAGGGAGGGAGGGAGGAAGAGGGACAGAAAGAAAAGAAATTACTGGGAATTCCACCATCTAGAAATAACCTTTATTTAAATTTTGGTATCTTTTCTTTTTCCTGTTCAGATACATAATTTTTTACCTCCTGTTTTGTTACGTCCTTTTTTCATCTAACACTGTGTAATGAATGTCATTCTATTCATTATATATCCTTCTCTAATGTAACTTTTAATATGTACATATCATATATTATTTGGATGTGCTTCAGAAATAATTGATTAAGTGGGATATGTGAATTTTACTCTTTTCTTGTGTTACACCTATCCCATCTCATTATGAGCCAGAAAAACCATTAATTAGCAGTAACATAGAATGAAGCAGTAAGCAAACTCAAAGGATCCACTGTGCATTTTTACCTTTCTGTCATTGTCACAAGCACCAGGGCAACGAATAATACACCCATAGCAGAAACAGTCCTGAAAACAAGAAAGAAATGAACATTTAGAACACCCACAAATAAGATAGTTTAAGATGTATCTAGAGAGAAATAAGCCTGGATCATGTAGCCAAGAAGAAAGAATTTCTCTCTTGGGAAGCTGCATAGGAAAAGTGCTCAGTGATAGGATGTGTGGTAAACTGTTCAGATGGTCCATTGAAAAGTCAACTCAGAAGCTGCATGAAATGAATGGGCAGAAACATAAAGAATATAATAAGTACAAGCTAAGTATAAAGAACTCTTACTGCATTGCTAAAAGAGACATTTAGGTGGAGGTTAAGAGCACCCCATTCTAAATTCTGTTTTAGTTCTTTGAAAGATACATCTCAATCTTGAACTTTCTCCTTAACCTCAAAGATAGTCAGTATAGTCAGTTGAGTATAAAAGAAACATCAAACTAAGAAGAACACTACCAAACAGAGAAAGTCAATAGGCAACAGAGTGAGATTGTAAATAAGAGGGAGAAGGAATGGAACTGGATGTCCTTAAAAAAAACAACTATATACATATATATAGTCAGTCAGTCTCTCTGTCTCTGTATATATATGTATATATACTTATATATGTGTATACTTATATATAAGTATATACTTATATATGTGTATATATATAATGCTTTTTTAATTTATAAAATATTCTATATTCTATATTCTAATTTATATAATAAATCAGAAGTCTCGGAACAGTAAGTACTTTCTGATTTTTAGTAAGGTTGAAGAGGTCATTTCTTTGTTTAACATGGTTCAGTGGCTTAGCTAAGATTCAGAGTTCCAAGGTCTATTTTCTCAGCTTTTTCAATAATGTATGTAAAAAATTCTAACCCTCTCAGACCAGCATCCTACATCCTTTATTTACACTCCCCTGCTCCATTTTTCCTCCAAGATCACTTATCCAACTAAATCTGTCCACTCCATCTAAGCCAATCTCTCTACAAATCCTTACACACATCTTGCTAAATTCTGCCTCCAAGTATTGCCCATGTAACTCCTCAGGACGCTTGCCGTCTTTCTACCATTAGTCCCTTCAACCCAGATAAAAATAAACGTGCCTACTCCCACTAAATGTTGCCTAAATAATCCCACTCATTTTGATCATTCATATATCAGTCATTTTAAAGACCACAGCTTACTCATATTATCATTGCCATATTTCTCTCAAATTGTTTTATTGAGGCCTTCTTTATTCCTTGACTGGATGGTAAGTTTCTTTTCTTTTCTTTTAATTATTTGGTTTTTCAGTTACACTTGACATTCAGTATTATTTCATATTAGTTTCAGGTGAACAGCGTAGTGGTTAGACAGTTATATAATTTATGCAGTGATTCCCCCCGATTAGCCTAGTACCTACCTGGCACTATACGTAGTTGTTGTAACATTATTGACTATATTCTATATACTGTACTTTACATCCCCGTGACTATTTTGTAACTGCCAATTTGTATTTCTTAATGCCTTCACCTATTTCACCCAGCTCCTCAACCCCCCTCCCCTCTGGCAACCATCAGTTTGTTCTCTGTATCTGAGTCTGTTTCTGTTTTGTTTGCTAATTTATTTCGTTCTTTAGATTCTACATATAAGTGAGATCATATGGTATTTGTCTTTCTCAGTCTGACTTATTTCACTTAGCATAATACCCTCTAGGTCCATCCATGTTGTTGCAGATTGTAAGTTTCTTGAGGGCATGCACCAGTTTCTAATATTTTTTTATCTCAAGAATATGGAAGATTGAAAGAAGAAGGAAGGGGGAAGAAAGGAAAAGAGGAAATAGAGAAGGGGTGAGAAAAGAAAAAAAGAGAAACAGAAGATAAATCTGTGAGATTTTATTTTCTAATATACAGAACGAAAATAATGACATGGAATTGCTTTGTAAAGTACTATTGAAACAAGTAAATCTCATTCTCATGAGCACTTAATCTAAGATTGCAATCTGATCTCTGTTCCATGCTCTATTTTTTCTAATTTTACCTTTTCTGATTGCTATTTCTAATAAGTGATTTTAAATCCAATGACCACTCTATTTAAAATTGCAACCCAGCCCATCTCCCTTACTCTGCTTAATTTTTTTATATACTTTTTTGTATCAGCTCTTAGCATACTAAATCATTTACTTTATATATATACATACATATAAAATATATATAATTATATATTATATATAATATATATGAATGATTTTTTTCTCTGTATACATATATATTACTCTGTATACATATTTTCTCTGTATACATATATATTACATATATATATGTATCTCCCCATCCCCACCCAACTCCAAGTAGCTCCTCGATGGCAGGGAGTTTTGTTCTCATCATCTGTTTTGTTCTCTGATGTAACTTCAGTCTCTGAAGCCGTATGTGACACAGAGTAGGTGCTCAGTAAACTCACTGAATGAACAAAGTTTTCTGCAAATGTCATATATAGGCTCTGGAATTTTCACAAATACCCACAACAGAGTCACAGGGATCACTGGAGATATTGTTCCCTCATTAATGCTGCATATCAGCATTATCAACCACCTAAAAGATAGCTGAGGTAGACCCCAACTAGATTAAACACCATGAAAAACTGATGTTATCAAAAGTCAAGCAGAACTTTACAGAGGACATGGCAAGTGTGGACCTCACCACCGGCCTCCTGTGGGGCTAGGTGCTAACCAAATGAGATGGTGATAAGGGGTGACAGGTGGCCACTCTGGCTCAGAGACCTTACCTACCCCCTCCCCACTCAGGGTGAAAACCACAAAGTGCCTATAAAAGGGGACTTAGTGTCTCAGGAAATCTCTTCAGGCGAGTCTCAGATTTCTACTCCAGCTGGCTGACTCGGTGTAGAAACTCTGCTGCCAAACCAGTTGTCATCCCTTGTCCTGTCTCTTCTGAGGACGCATCTGATTCAGTAGGCCCCTTTTCCACAAACTAATTGTCTTTGGGTCCCTTCTGGCTCCACCACAGTCCCTTGCTTATCTAGGAGAGAGGTTTATATAGCTTTTAAAAGGCACTACTTGCAGACAACCGCCTTCAGAAAGTCTGGAAAACACAGTCTTGCCACAATCTCAGTAATTCTTCCCAGGGTACCCAGAGCAGTGGAGTCAGCAAATATGGGTTCAAATGCTGGTTTTACACCTCCTAGTTGATTGGCCTAGGAAAAAAACTTGCCTCTCTGGACCTAAGTTTCCTATTATTCAAAATAGGCAAACCTCCTTCTCCAAGTTATTGTGCACCCAGGCCCCTTTCCCCATCTCTAGAGCTAGACAAATTTCACTTGAGCTTAAAATGTTGGCTCTGTGTCCTATACACTAGCTCAATCTCAAAAAGCTAGTAATACTCATATGATGTATTGACAAGTCGCAAGGAAAATATCTTCATTACACCTGGAAAACCTGGGCTTTGGAATCAGATAGTCTTGAATTCATTGGTGCAGCCACTTTTTAAGCTTTTTCCATGACCATGGTTAAGTTACTTTTCCACATCTATATAACAACTATGTAATAAATATTCACAAACTTGTAAGGATCAAAATAGATAATGTACATAAAGTGCTTGGCGTAGCCTATATACTTTTGGTGCTTAAGGGCTAATATCTATTACTATTAATACTAGATATGGTCTAATATATTCTCTACTGAGACTAGTACTGAGATGAAAGAGACCTGGGCTATTTTCCTTGAAGGCTTTGTCTAGGTCTTTTTCCCCCCAGTAATACAGTATATAGTAGGTGTTCAATTTTTGTTGTGTGAGAAAATGAATGAATGATTGAACAATAAAATAATAAAAAGAACACTACAAAGGGAATCAGGAATCTTAGATGCTTAATTTATGTCTACAACTAATTAAATAACTGAAGACCTATAGATATTAGATCACTTCAAAGTCCCTTCCTACTTCTAAGTTCAAAAAGTCCCTTTTGGCTCTGACACTGTTTGATTCTGACATTACTTTAAAAGGTGCAAAATAAACATGAGGAGATAAAGGAAACTCTTAATCTGTCTCTGAGACCAGTTGCTATGGACTGAATTATGTCCCCCCAAAATTCATATGTTGAAGCCCTAACCCCCAGTGTGACTATATTTAGAGATAGGGCTTTTACAAAAGTAATTAAGGTTAAATGAGGTCATAAGGGTAGGACCCTAATCCAATAGGTTAGTGTCCTTTTAAGAAGAGAAACCAGAGAGCTTGCTGTCTCCACCACGTGAGGACACAAGGAGAAGGCAGCCATCTACAAGCCAGAAGAGAGCTCTCAGCAAAAATCAAATTCACCAGCACCTTGATCTTGGACTTCCCAGCCACCAAAACTGAGAGAAAATAAATTTGTGTTGTTTAAGCCACCCCGTCTGTGGTATATTTTTACAGCAGCCTGAGCTAAGACACTTGCTATAGGCCATATTCATTAGAAATATCCAACTGTACATTCAGAGTTCTCTATGAATATCATTTTTAATCTCCACACTGCTCTCCATTCCAAACCCCTATAAATTTTATACCCGGATGCTCCTTAAATGAAATTACTGTATCACAACAGCAAATTGATAATTCTAATAAACCACTCATTGGGTTGACTTTATAAACTTTATAGAACTGTGCTTCAGAACGTTAACTATCAGTTTGAAACATTGGTATCCTTTTCTCTCTTGTTTACTTGACATTTATTGAGAAAATCTCATGTTTGTTAATAAACTACTCAAGGCAAAATCCCTAAGATGCTGAAGTAAATTTGCTCACCAGTTTATCCTAACAAATTGAGTGTGTCATAGCTGGAAGAATGAGAAACTCCCCTTAATTTGATGAAGAAAAACAATGGCTTTTGACAAACTCAAAGAACAGCTAGGGTAGGGCATGGTTTCCTTGTGGAGAAGAAATTCCTACATAACTAGGTCTTACCTGGGACATATTTATACATTCTCATACATTGCTCAATATAGTAGCTTCTAGCCACATGTGGCTACAGAGCACTGGAAATGTGGTTAGTCCAAATTGAGATGTGCTGTAAGTAAAATATCAAATT
This sequence comes from Rhinolophus sinicus, assembly GCF_036562045.2. Classification (NCBI taxonomy): domain Eukaryota; kingdom Metazoa; phylum Chordata; class Mammalia; order Chiroptera; family Rhinolophidae; genus Rhinolophus; species Rhinolophus sinicus. The sequence goes on from NC_133756.1 coordinate 30,747,068, forward strand.
AACAATTTTACTGCTCATTATATGTTAAAATAATATTTTAGATATATTAAGATCAATAACATATTATTAAAATTAATTTTACCTTTTTTTACTTTTTAAATGTGGCTACTAGAAAATGTAAATTTACATATGCAGATAACATTATATTTCTAATGGACAGTGCTGTTCTAATTAATTCCTGTCACATCTGAAAGTCTAGTTAGGTAAAGAAAAGTATAAGGCAGGGACTAAATAAGACCAACAGGTATTTCTTATTTTGTGCATATAATTCAAACAAGTTTTAATTAACTAGCAATATTTAAACACTGGCAGGTTTCAAATCAAAATTCAGGCTTCTGGCTGCTTTTGAAAAGTCAGAAGATTTAGACACACTAAACCTACATCCCAGGATGGCAACAGCCCACTGAAATTGATTAGCAGCCTCTCCCTTTGAACAAGGCCTGAGCTCTCCAGTCCGTCCTCATCCCTAACGGGCCTATTCCACCTTTTCTGCCTGGTCCTTGTAGGTATTTCAATTTTGATGTTTGGCTATAGAGAAAAGTTCAAACATGGAACGGAGTGGAAGAGAAAGCATATGCTTTGGGCTTATGCAGATCTCAGTTTGAATTACAGTTTTCCCATTTAAATGGCCATATGACTTTAGATGAGTTACTCAATTTCTCTGAAATTTGATTTTCTTATCAGTAAAATGGGAATAATAATAATAATAATAACTATATCGTGGAAATTAATAATTAAATAAAATATATTCAGGAGTTGCATCACAGTGGTTGCTTAATGGATGATATTATTACTTCCCTCCTTTGGCTGACTCAATCTTTACTTGGAAATTGTGGGTATGGATACTAGAGGTGTACTAGATTCTAAGTGATTTTCACAGTGCCAAGAATTCACAAAAGTACAGAAGCTCTATACCTGAGTGCAAAGATCTTGGGAAAGGGGAGATCCTTCAACATTATTTTTAGGGGCACATGATGGTTAAAGCACTTTTATTAACTGAGGTTGCAATTTTATTTGTCTATTAGAAATGAAGACTTCAGATGTTTAACTTCTATGCAAGCTTTCCAAGTCACACTGAACCCCAATAATGGTAGATTTTTATTTCAATTTGTGCCATATTGCATCTTTGTTTTACATCCCCAGCAGCTCATGTAAATTGTGAAACCAAAGTTTTCACACCTATAGATACTATAATTTAGTATAACCAAGAGTTAAGGATAAAAGACAAAATGAAAAGAATGCAAAAATGAGAGAGCAAAGATCAAAGAAAAAAATTTCCTGTATCACAGAATCTAGGACACAAACCAGAATGATTTGTTCTGTACACTTGCCCCTCTTGGCATAAAATTTTTATCTCATTTGAAGACCAATTTGTTCAATAATAGCCATTGACTAGACTCAAATGCCTGCCCTTCCCAGTTCTTACATCATGATTCATATACTCTCCCAGCTCTTTTTGACTGCCTACGATATCTTGTGACAAATTATTCCTCAGTGTACTGTCTGGGTTACCTTTTCAAATGTTTCCATGGTTCACAGATAAGTTATCTGATGTATACTGTACTGTCTCTCCAACAGTAAATCTAGTCATTGAGGGGCTCCTCCCAAAATTCTATTGTACTCTGCAAGTAGGCCACCCAAAATAGAAATCCACCTAGAACACGCATAAATCCCATTTGGATACCACAGTTAGCTACAGTAATAGGCAAACAAACAAATAAATAAGTAAAAACTGGAAATGTAAGTGAATAGCTATCTCAGACTAGGAAGGATTCTCCAAAGTAATGGAGAAATAAAAAAATAAAAATTAAAAAAAAAAACCCCGAGGGCAAAAGATTTGATGACAGATATGACTGTCTACTCTAGACTCTGCCCCCCGGCAACTCCTCTGCCGGTGTTTCTCTTCTTTAATAAACTTTCTAACTTGTTTAAAAAAAAAAAAAATTGATAACAAACTCAAACTTAAAAAAAAAATTTAAATAGTAATCTGGAGAAAATTTAATAAATCAGCTGGAACAGTATCTATTACAAATATAAGAACAATTATCTTTAATACATAATGACCCCATAGATACTGATTTTAAAAAACACTAACGATCTTAATTTAAAAAAATGAAAAAAGGAGATGAACAATTCATAGAACCAAGTCTGAGAAATGGCTAATAAAGTATTTTAAATTAAAATCTCACCAGTAACCCAATAATTTTGAATTAAAATAACAGTAAGAAATCTTTCTTTCCATCCATCAAATGAATCGAGATTTGTTTCAATGTTAATACTCACTTTGGGACAGGATGTGGTAAAATGAAAAAACTCATACACTGCTATATCAGTGACTTTCTGGAAAGCAAAAGCCTTTCAAAATCCCAATGCCTTTCAACTTTTCTGTAACACCAAAATTTTTCAAAATGAAAAATTGGAAGATAAAAAGAAGAAACAATCCTAATAACAAAACCAATACACATTTCCTTAAGTAAATGGTTTGAATATATATATATATATATATATATATATATTTAATTGATATAATTGACATATAACATTAGTTTCAAGTGTACAACATAATGATTCAATATTTGTATATATTGCAAAATGATCACCACAGTAAGTCTAGTTATGTTCATCACCACATATATTTACAATTATTTTCTTATGATGAGAATTTTTAGGATCTATTCTCTTAACAACTTTCAAATACACAACACAGTATTATTGACTATAGTCTCCCTGTTGTATACTTCTGAATATTTATATATTTTTAAAGTTGTGAATCTAATCATTCTTTTAAAGGGATCTAATCTTCCCTCTAAAGCCGTGATTCTCAAAGTGTGACCTCAGGACCATCAGCATCATCTGGAAACGTGTTAGAAATGCAAATTCTCATGCTCACCCAGACTTACTGATCCAGAAACTCTGGAGGTGGGGCCCAGCAGTTTGTGTTTAAAAGCCCTGCAGGTGATTCTGATGCACACTAAGGTGTGGAGCCACTACTCTATAAAGTTACAGAAAATATAATGGATACAAGAATGTCGTAAATAACTTCACAAGAATGCAGTTATTTCTTCAAGAAATAAATGGCATGAGGAAAAAGAAGGGGAAAATATTAAAAGTTAAAAGACTGAAGAGACAACAGCCAAATCAAAGTAACCTTATTTGAACTCTGTTTCAATCAAATCAACTATAAAAATATGTTTTCAGACAATTAGGATAAGTCAAACATGATATTAAGGAATTATTGTTTTATTATGTGCGAATGTTATAATATGTTTGATTTTCAAACAACCCTTAAAAAGTCCTTATTTGTTAGACATTTTTAAAAACTATTTTAAAACTTTAAAAAATAGATGAGGAAAATATGGCAAAATGTAAGTACTGAAATATCTAGGTGATTAAAATAGAAGTTTGTTATACTATTCTTCCTACTTTTCTGTTCATTTAAAATTTTTCATAGTAAAAAGTAAAAGAAAACAAAAAATTCAAATATTTTAGCCAATAATTACCATTTTAGAAATTTACCTTAGGGAAGTATTCAGTCTCAGAAAAGGTTTGTTTATAAAGATCTTCATTACAGCGTTATTTATACTACAAAGTGTTAGAAACAAACCAAATTTCAAAAAATAAGAAAAAGGTATAATAAATTATGAGACTTTCAAGTAATAGAATAGGATGCAATGATTAGAGATGATACATTTAAAAAGCAAGATACAAAACACATACAGCATAATTCATTATATGTAATAAATAAATATATGCCTAGAAAAAAGACTAGAAAGAACTATATTAAAATGCTAAGGGTAGTTGTCTCTGAATAAGAAAACCCACTTTTTTTCTAAATGTATTACATTTATTGGGGTGACATAGGTTAGTAAAATTATATAGGTTTCAAGTGTACATTTCTATAACACATCATCTATATATTGCATTGTGTGTTCACCACCCAGAGTCAGTTCTCCTTTCTTCACCATGTATTTGACCCCCTTTTCCCTCATCTACATCCCCACCTCCCCACTTACCCTCTGGTAACCATTAAACTGTTGCCTGTGTCTATGAGCTTTTGTTTCTTTGTTTGTCTTGTTCATTTGTTGCTTTCAGTTTTATATCCCACATATGAGTGAAGTCATTTGGTTCTCGACTATTTCTGTCTGACTTATTTCGCTTAGCATGATAATCTCAAGATCCATCCATGTTGTCGCAAACGACACTGTTTCATCTTTTCTTATGGCTGAGTAACATTCCATTGTATATATTTAGCACATGTTCTTTATTCAATCATCTATCAAAGGTCACTTAGGTTGTGTCCATGTTTTGGGCACCACGAATAATGCTGCAATGAACATAGGAGTACATATATCTTTATAGATAAATGGAAAATCCACTGTTTAAAAAGTGAACTATTTATAAATTCATAATGATTATTGACCACAGCATGTGACTCCTTAAGAGAATATTTTATTCCTATTTGAATCTCCAGAACCTGGCATATATAGATCCTCACTAAGTGTTGACCTAAATACACAATCTTGAATAAACTCTATATTCTCTAGTATTTCCTCAGCTCTTAGACTGGCATTTAGTAGTTACTCAATTATTTTGTTGATAGAAAGGTAAGGCATACTCACAAATGACAATCACAAATTGAAAATATATTTACAATTAATTTGGTTCTTTTTTTATATTAAACATCAACATGAGGCAATGGCATGGATTTCAAGTTGAATGTTGCCTGTGCTGAAATTGCCAAAAGGAAGACCAATCCTTATTTGCTCATAAAATTCCATTTATTTTGTTTAAAGCTATTTGTTTCCAATAAATTCCCCATTTGTTAAACTAAAGATCTTTTCAGTAAGGGGGAAATAATCACAAGATTTTCACAGAATAATTTTTGCGAACAAAGCATAGGGTTAACCAAAGATTAAAGATTAATGTTCACCACGATTGTATTTGTTAGAGGAAACTATGTTGCAGTAACAAGTAGATCCCCCCAGTTCAGGGAATTTTAAAAGAAAGTTTATCCTTTCTCACATAACAGTCCAGGGAAAGAATTCAGGTTAGAGGTGCCTTGCTCCACATAGTCACTGAAGGATCCAGGATGATAATAGCTCTGCCATCTTCAACACACAGCTTCCAAGGTCGTCCTGGGTAGAAACCATCAGCTGGGGGAGGAAAGGAAATGAGGGGCACGAGTGGAAGTTTTTATGGGCTAGATTTGAAAGTAATACATATCAGGTCCCTTCAAACTCCACATCACATTACCACATCTAACTGCAAGAGGAGCAAAAAAATATAGTCAAGCTCTGGATCCAGGAAGAAGAGGACAATGTACTTTGGTAGACTGTTGGTGACCTCTGACATAACGGAATTGTACGTGAAATAAATTCTCTAAATATTCTCTCTCCCACCCCCAATATTTTCCAGTGTTTAACCTCTGGTTACACTTTCATACAGGAAAAGACTCTTATAAGATATGCCCTGTCATAGTTCACAATTTATGAATAGATGATTTCCCCAAAGTTCATTTGTGAGTTTACTAGAATATATTTTCTAATAGAAGTATAATAGGCTGACCCACAACTTATTATCCTATGTAGACAAACACTATAAAACCCACTGAGTCTTGGACTCAGTATAGTAGAATGAAGTGTTCTCCCCTTCTCTTGGGGTAGAGAAAAGGTTGACTGGATAAAGCAAGTTTTTATTCAACTCCTCCTCACCTTGTTACTCTTCTTTCCTTAGGCGCATCTTCAGACTGTGCCAAAAATCCCACCCCCAGAAAGCCTATCCTTGTGCCCGTTTCCCAGTCATCACGATCATCAATGCCGCTGTGCTTATCTGGATGTTAAAACAGTGGATTTATATATTTAAAAGTATTTTCACAGATAAACTTATAATAATAGATAGCATTTCTTGAATGCTTACTATACACCAAACCTACGTTCTTTGAAATTCATTTTGCTCATTTATAAAATGGAGATAATAATACTTATCTCATGAAGTTATTGCAAAGATGAAATGAGACAATGTCCATAAAGAAGGGGAAAGGACAGTACTTGCCAGACATTAGTAAATTTACTCAATAAAAGGTAGCTATTATTTTCCTAATTGGTTTATTATTGCCCAGTGATAGAATCAACATGTGAGGAGCTCACTCAGCTCAGTTCCTTTCTCCACCAGCAAACTCCCAACACCTCCAAACTATTAAGAAAACAACAGTCACACTTTTTTGACTGTTGACCTTTGTTTTCGATGCTAATGTGCCTGAAGTGCTTGTTAAAAATGTAAAAAACATCCCCTTTCAGTCAATCTGAGGTAAGCACTGCTGCCACATCGAACAACACCAGGGGCATCATTCACCTTGTATTGCATATAAATGGGGCTTCCTGAAGTTTTGCAAATTTGTTATTCTGAAGTTGAAGCCCAGGAAATCGTATATTTAACAAATACCCAGGTGAGGACTCTGAAAGTGTGAGGACCATTCTAAAAGGCAGCCAGCATTGAGAACCACTGTCTCCATCCAGTGACTGAGAATCCCAGGGGATATCCCATCATCAAAACAGATAGCCTCCAACACTGCACACTCCAGGACCAGCCCACAGCTGTCACTATTCTTGCGTCCCACTGGTGGAATCTGCAGAGATGGGCGAAAGCGGCTCTAGGAGAGCTGACGGCAGGTTTGCCAGGGAAGCGGAGTTCATCACTTCCCAGGGTCTTGCTCCACAGTGGAATACTGAAGGTCTAAAGGCATGAGGACCTGAACATATTCCTCATGTAGCCTCAAGTCAGAAAACTCAGAGCAGAATCTTCCCTCCTCCTAAAGCCTCCAAAGAAAGCCGACCAGCTGGACCTGCCACCAAGCCACACAAAGCAATGGCAATCCAGGTGGGCATCTGGGGGACAGAGGAAGGAAAACCACCTCTCCCTTCCTCCTGTGGACCCTGAAGATTCATTTGATGTGAACCCCGAGGAGGAATTTATTTACTGAGATGGACTCCCCATCGTTGGCCAAGGGCCCAAATTTTATGAGTAAGAGTCTAGTGGCCATAGCTGACAGGGGCTTCTCACATATCATATGTTCCAGGAAGAACCTCAGCCTGAACTAACTCAGCTTCCCACACTATGCCCTGCTTGTTAAAGCCCTGAGTCAACCACCACAGGGAACCCCTGGTTTCCTCTTTCTACCAATGGACTAAGACCTGTCCCATCCAATCAGAACTGCAGAATTTGGATACCTCATTTACATAAAATGGACCTAATTGAGAACCTGGACAGGACCTTTTCACTGTAGAAGGCAGGCTCCCCTTTGTCTCAGTGGAACACAATTTAAGTGCCCACCTCACTCCGAGTCTCTCAGGCTACAGCTCCATTTTGCTCAAAAAAATGCTTTTAATCCTTTATTACAGTCTAAAGTTAATTTTGGTTTACTTTCCATGGGGTAAGAACTCCGTAAATTAAAAAACCATTTCCTGCCCGTCCATTACCTCCATCATTCCCACAATAGACCTAGGCACACATTAGCACCCCTTTCACAGGCCAGGAAACGAAAGTGCAGCTGGAGGTGACAAACAGTTTTTAGGCTCCAAAGCCACTTTCTGCCTCTACACATCTTCACTCTCACTGCTCATCTTGGAGCAGGACTGGGAGTCATCTGCAATAAAAGGAATGCAGCAAAGATTTGCAGAGCCTGCTGTGGTGTGGCGGTTTCTTTCTGGGCACTACCTGCACTTACTTCTCAGTCGTCTCCTGGGCTCACCCAGCCCTCCTGGTAATGCCCAGACTCCGTGTGCCTGTGATGGGAGATTCTCCCTGTCACAGGCTGCTCACTCATTAAGACCCCTGGTTCCTCCCTGCCATTCTAATTATGCACAGCAATTATAATAAAGAAGCTCCCTCCCTTAAAAAAATAAAAATAAAAAGTGCAAGGGTCTGAGAAAGAACATGTCCCACAAGCTAGTTCGGTGCCTACAAGTGGCTATAATCAAATATCAACAAAATAACATTTTTTTGAAGCCATCTACTACAACCTGATCACGGCTTGGTTATTCAGAGCTCTTCTCAGAAGCTGAATTCAGTGGAATGAGACTTTTACCTGTCATTTCCTTCCAAAGGCTTCACCAGGCTCTTCAGACATTATCTCATTAATCCTCAGGACAGCTCTGTGAAACAGGTGGCAGACAATGGACTTTTCATTACAGGTAGCTTGAGGCATGAGCGGGGTTCCTGGTCCCATAAAACCAGAGTCAGTACCTGGGTGGGTCTTCTGCAATCTCCCCAGTCTTTATCCGTAAGACACTATGCGTCCAACTTTTTGCTGGGGAAAATCTTCACCAGTTCCCATAGGAGAAAGGTGGTTGGGAAGGCAAATTGCATTCATGTGCCCATTCCATTCATTCACAAATATCTATTAGCTACTACTTAATACTTTTTGGAAGTACATTGGTGCTGAATTATAAACGCACAAGTAAGCAACTCTGTTCTGAGGAAATGACTATGGAACCATAAAAAAGAAAGGAAACACACATTAATTGAGCACTAATTACTAACTGCAAGGCATTGTGCTGGTATCTTTACTTAGATTTTCTCTTTTATTCCTTATAATAAGTTAGAGTGGTGATAACAGATACCATCAACTTTAAAAAATTTTACATTTTTACAATAATTGGTCACATATCTACAGTTAATACATATTACAGCCAGACTTTGAACTGAGATTTGTCTGATTCCAAAATCCATAGTCCCTACCTTTAAAGAGTATACCACCCCGATAATAAAGATAAGTATACAAATGGCTTTATAAGTATACAAATTGCATACTTATAAAGATAAGTATACAATTATTATTGACTTATGGCCAGTAATAATCATGATAATAGTTAACATGTATTGAGCACTTGGTTATGTGCCAGGCATCACACCAAGCACTTTATACAGATTCTTTCATGTAATCTTCACGTCAACTATTAATTATCCCCAATTATAGATGAAAAAAATCTGAGGCTTAGAGAGGTTAAAGAACTTGCCTGCAGGAGAAAAAACTTGAAGGACACCACTGCCATCACAAGAGGAGTGGGCTTGTTCTACAAAGTCCCAAGAATTAATATGACAAAAGGTCAGAAGCTTCAGAGAGATAGATTTGGGTTAAATAAACCTCCTCCCTCTGGAGGGAGCAAATTCCCCTTCTAAAAAGTTGAAACAGCAAATTGCACTTCCAAGACACATTGCAAAATGGATATTATTATGTCAAGAATGTTCTCCTGTTCTCTGCCTCCCCACCCCCACTCCCACTTTAACTTCCACACATTCTTCAGATTTCAACCTAAATATAATTTCTTCAGAGACGTCCTTCCAGAGTCTCCACACTAAGGGCCTCCCTTGTACGTCATCTAAGTTTCCTGTACTTCTCTTTCACAGCCATTTTAAATGTAACTAAGTAACTAATTATGGAATTAATTATGGAATGTAACTTCTTATAGGGCAGAGACTATGTGTGTCTTGTTCCTGGGTGTTTACCTACCTGGAACCTCCCAGTGTCTGGCACGTGCTAGATGCCCAGTAAATATTTGTTGAGTGGATGAATGGATGACTGTTGATGGGTGATTGGACCCCATGTGGATTCTCAGAACTGACCCAGCTGAAGATGACATTAACTCCCGCTGCTAAGCTGACTTGAACATTCCTACCCATGTTCTTGTAGCCTTTCACACACCTGTTACAACACCCACCTCATTGCACTCTTTCACACTTTACCCTTTCCTTGTTAGCATCTCAGTGTCAAAACCTCATTCCCCCTGGTCCATCCTTATTCTGGACACTGCATGGCAAGGATTAGCATTCATTTCCAATATCCTTGGCTTTGCTGCACCGACTCATTTCATGTTCGTCTGTGGGCTTTGGCCTGCCTATCTTCCTTGTCCATCTGTTTGGACAGCAGTGTGCCTGCTTGTGGGTGGTTAGATTCTTGGCGTGGGATAGACTCTCCAAACAATGCAAGAGGTTTACATGGGCAAGCTGCACGGCGCAGTCAGAGGCATTTGTCTTGTGGGGAGGATCTTCTCTCTGAAAGTCAGGGTGACACATGGCCCTTTAAGACTTGATCATACCTCTAGAAATGTGGATGCCCAAACCAAAAGAAGATCAAAATCTCAAAAGGAAAATAAAAAATAGTCACAAAGCATGCATTTGACAAACGTACCTGACAGTCCATTCTGGGCTGCGCAGTGATGGGTAAGTGCTAGCGATACATGACCTGCAAAACCAAGGAAGAGCAATGTGTCGAGTGTAGCAAATATAGGAAGTTATAGGAGCTCGGAGCAGAGATGGGAGTGTTTCACAGACCAGAAGAGTTTCTGGGAAAATCCAGTACATACACCCAGAAAACCATGCCAGGGGTTTTCTGCACATTGTGTTATATTAGGCAACAGAGGAGAAAAATGAACTGCAACAGAGAGAGAACAGCTAAACCCAGAACCCAAGATGTAGCCATGCCAATCAGTGGCAAGCAAGCAAATGGGCAGGCTTAGTAAGAGCTATGCCAAGGAGACGCAGCCTCTTGCATTTAAGATGAAAAAAAAAAACATTTTCATTCCAGTTATTTAGGATAAAAGAAATGTGGCAATGTGGGGCATGAGGAAAGGTGAAGTGTGCTCTAAGGAGGTATGCTTCCTTCCAAGAGTACTGTCAATACCTACATATAGTCCCAGATGAGTGTACACACACACACACACACACACACACACACACACCCCACATGGCAAAACAACACTGTCTGCTATGGGGCAATGTTTCATAGAATTCTAAGTGAATGAGCCAATTATGAAGGCATGTAAAACTCTGGCAAAAATATTTGTTATTTCAATGGTTTTTGAATGAGCCAGGGAACTTTGGAATGTGAATCCTCTGTTTGAAAACACACTGTTCTTTTCAAATGACTAGAACAGCAGGGCCCTGTGAATTCCAAAAGTGATTTAACCTTCCTAAATGGGAGAAGTGACTATGAAAAGGAGGTAAACAAAATAGGGAAGGAAGAAAGTGATACGCAAAAACCAAAGGAGAGGAAAAAATGAATTTTATGATGAAGACTAGAAAAGCAGAAGCTGGAAAAAAGAGAAAATAAAGTCCTCAGCCTCCTGACGCTTTTCTTTTTCAAAGGGAAACAGGCAACAATGATAATAAACGAGTAAATTAACAAATGATTCTATAGTTTTCAAAGAGTGATCAAATAGGGGCTTGGGGATGCAATCTTAGGCAGATGGCCAGGGAATCCCTATCTGTAGAGGTGACTTTGAGCTGAGACCTGAATGATGAGGAGCGAGCCACGCAAATATCTCGGGTAAGAGCAGAACAGGCAGAAAGAAGAGAAAGTGTAAAGGCCCTGAGGCAGGAAAAGGTTTCATCTGTTCAGAGACCACCAAGGCCAATGTGGCTGGAAGGTAGTGAACAGGAAAAATGTGGTAAAGACAAGGTTGGAGAGGGCACGGCAGGGGCCAGATAACACAGGGCTTGGCAGGCCATAGTGAAAAGCTTGGCTTTTATTACAAGTAAAATAGGAAGCCATCAGAAGACTGGACATAAGGAAGTAACATGATATAATATGCTTTTTGAAAGATAATGCTGTCCATTGTGTGCAAAATAAACTGTAGGGGGCAAGAGTAGAAACAGAGATCTGTGAGAAATGTATTGCAATTGTACAGGTAAAGATGGTGGAAGGTGGCGATAAATGGTCAGATTTAGAGTATATCTCAAATAAATATATTTTGCATCCTTCACCACCGTGCCAAACTTTTCACTTATTACACATTATTTTATACTCATAATCACACTTTATTTTTCTGACTGATCTCCTTAGATTATAATAATTGCAACTTATTTATAGAATTCTATATAGAATCATTAATTCATTTAGTAAACATTTATGGACACCTATGAAAACCCAGGTGGGACCGTTCTTTTTTAAAATATTTGTTTGATTTTATAGTTGTTTCTCTTCTTGCCAGATACATTTTATTTATACTCACACTCCCAAGTTGCTTTGCTTATTTTCTATATCTAGAATTTTCCTTTTGAATAGCTTCCTGTCTCTCCCTCTCTCCCATTTAGTATATGTTTTCTTGGCTCTTTCCTTCCTTTTTCAAATGTTCTTTATTTTACACAATAGCTCTGAAGTTAACAAAAATTACAAAATTTTTCACAAAATATATAACTTAACACGACAATCTTATAAAGTAGCGCATGCAGATATGATTAATGCCTTTTTACATTGAACAAAGTGAGGCTCAGAGAGGTTCAAAGATTTGCCCATGGTCATAGAGCTCAGTGGAGGATAAGCTGAGAGCAGCGCAGTAGGGTCAAGGTACCCTGAGTCCTAAATCAATGCCTTCCTACCGCACTACCTGTATCCTCTGTCTTCCCCTTCAGAGACCACCTGCATTGGACCCTGGAAAGCAGCTGCTTATGCAAAGGAGAGGATCGATAGCTCTGTGATGGCGAGGACAATGCTCTCACTCTGTATTCAGTGTATTGATTCTTCTCTGTGTGTAGTTAGTGTAGTTCTCACCATGCCAAGATGTACCTTAGACTTACCGTATGTAGATTTTACCAAAAAAACAAGAGTTAGTCAGAAAAGACTAGGCTTCAACTCTTTGCAAGTGGACAGATAAGTCATGATTCGATTTAAGAAATATTTGATTGGGTACCTACCACGTGCCATAAATATTGATCGGAAGGATAAATAATTCTATATATTATAGAAATGTAAGCTATGATCACAATGTAGGTGGAAAGACAAGACAGAAAAAATAAAAGATTAGATCATAAAATAAGATGTAATAAGTGAAGCAATCTAGCACAGTGATTAAGAACACAATAGGCATTGACCTTTTTAAAATTCTGGGTATAGAGAGGCGAACAAGACAAGACAGTTCCTGCTCTCATGAAGTTTCTACTCTAGCCTACTCTCCTAACTGTTATTCTTGCCTTAACAGCCTCAGAATCTTCTTAAGGTTCTCCATAACTAATAATTGCTAACACTTACTAGGTGCTTACTAAAATTACCTTATTTGGTCCTCTCAAAAACCCTATGAAGTGGGTAGCATTATTATCAACTCCATTTTCCAGATAAGAAAACCAAAAAGACCACACAACTAGTAAATGGCAGAGCCAGCTTTGAATCAAGGCAGTCTGGTTTTGGAGTTCACGTGCCTATGAGCCCCTATGCAGGGGGTGATCCAGGTTTTGTGGGACCTGAAGCTTATACAATTCTAGAGAAAAAAGAATGCAACAATACAAATATGAAAATTACGTACAGGGTCTGGGAAGGGGCGCATGCAAGACTTGTGCTTTATTAGCTTCACAGTAAACCTGCCTTTAGTTTCAAGGTAACCTCATCTCTTCCACTAAGCAACACTTTAAGCATGAGGTCTGTTATTAAAACAATGACTGTCTCAGTCCAAATACGTAGATGGTGGGTAAGTGAAGAGAGCAAGAAAATAAGCATTACCACTTTGAACTGTGAAACTATGAATGAGATTTTTCTGGTTCTTCATTTCAAGTCAGTGAGCGATCGTAAGTTACCTACTGTGTGCCAAGCACTGTGATACACTGCAGTGTATATAAAAATGAGCTTAAAATTATAGATAGATAGCTATAGATAGATAGACAGATCCACTCTCAAGGATTCCAGTTTACGTATCCAGTATTAGATAAACGCAAAAAGAGACCAATACACCAGCACTACCCACCCTTGAAGAATTTAAATGATAATAAACACTTACTACTTACTGCTTACTGTATAACTAGGATTGCTGTAAGTGAATTACAGCTGATGGCGGAGCTACTAATATTACCATCATCCCTATTTCACAGATGGAGAAACTGACCAGGGAGTGGCATATCTAGTTCTAACTCAGATGTGCTAATTCTTGAGCCATACTCTTAACCACTCTTCTACTCCAATCATTTTAGAAATGCTGAGATTGAAAACATGAACGATTTGAGATCTAAAGCTTCTAGATCCCTCCTAACCACCATCTTTTTCATGAAGCCTTCCCTGCCCATCTCAGATAGTCAGGTCCCCCTCTAAATACACGTGTGTAGCCCTCCATATTCACCTCTCTCGTAGATGATTAATGAATCACTGCTTGTCTCCTTTCTTAGACCATAAGCTTCCTGATGGCATCTGTCTTCAGCATGTAGTAGGTATTGGATAAATACTTCAGGACTCAATGAATAAATGAGCAATGCACATCAGAATATGGTCAAGTGATCTGTTCATTCTGTGGTAAACGATTTATCTGCCATAGGTTTTAGATGGGATGTGAAAGTAAGATTTAGAAAAGTGGAGGGAAAAAGAAAACGAAAACATTTGAGGTCAGGGCAAAAGCCTGGGCAAAAGAGCAGCAGTGGGAATGATTACGACATGAGAAGTGAGTTAGTTTCCTATTACTTCTGTTATAAATTACCAGAAACTTAATGGTTTAAAACAACACAAATGTATTCTTTTATACTTCTGGAGATCAAAGTCCATAAAATCAAGGTGTCAGCAGAGCTGCGTTCCTTCCGCAGACTTCAGGGGAGAATCTGTTTGCTTGCTTTTTCAACTTCTGAATTTCTGGGCTCCTGTTCCTCTCCTCACATCACTCACTTTCTTGCTTCCATTGTCACATCTCCTGCTCCTGCTGCCCTGCTGACCCTCCTGCTGCCCTCTTATAAGGACCCTTGTGATGATATCATTGGGCCACAGGGATAATCCAGGATCATCTCGTCATTTTAAGATCCTTAACTTAATCACATCTGCAAAGTCTTTTTTCCTATATAAGGTAACATATTCACAGGCTCCCCAGGTTCTGGCCATTAAGACATAGATATCTTTGGAAGGCCATTATTCAGCCTACCACAAAAGGTAACAGTAAAAAGACAGTCTAGACAGCAGGTTCTGTCCCTATAAGACCATAGGCTGAATGGATAAAGAGTTGGCCAGGCTTCTTTCTAGGCAAAGGGGTCTGGACTTGTTGTCACAAAAATAGTCATTGTAGAATGTTAAAAGGGTCAAGTCATTAAGAAAATGGTTTTTAAAAGACTTATTTGGGGCAGAGGACATGAAGAGACTTTTCTCTAAAGAGGACATACAGATGGCCAATAGACATATGAAAAGATGCTCAGCGTCACTGATCATCAGGAAAGCAAATAAAAACCACAATGAGATACCACCTCACTCCTGTCAGAATGGCCATCATCAACAAATCAACAAACAACAAGTGTCGGCGAGGATGTGGAGAAAAGGGAACCTTCATGTACTGTGGGTGGGATTGCAAATTGGTGCAGCCACTATGGAAAACAGTATGGATGTTTCTCAAAAAAATTAAAAACAGAACTACCTTATGACTCAGCAGTTCCACTCCTGGGTATTTATTCAAAGAAATCCAAAACACTAATTCAAAACAGTATATGCACCCCTATATTTATTGCAGCGTTATTCACAATAGCCAAGATATGGAAACTGAAATGGCAATCAGTATACAATTGTCAAAGGAAATTGTGGTACATTTATACAGTGGAGTATTACTTTGCCAGAAAAAAGAACGAAATCTTACCATTTGCAACAACATGGATGACGTAGATAACATGCTATGTGAAATGAGTCAGACAGAGAAAGACAAACACCATGTAATCTCACTTATATATGGAATTTAAAGAACAGAATAAACGAGCAAACAAAACAAATAGACACAGAGATACAGAGAAAAAACTGATGGTTGTTAGATGGCAGGGGGTTGGGGGATGGGGGAGAAGGTGAAGGGATTAGAAAGTACAAATTGGTAGTCACAAAATAGTCATGGGGATGTGAAATACAATATGAGGAAAATAATCAATAATGTTGTATAGATTATGCAGGGTGCCAGATGGATACTGAACTTTTCGGGGAGATCACTTCATAGTTTGTGTAGATGCCTAAACACTGTGCTGGACACCTAAAGCTGATGTAGAATAATATTGAATGTCAACTATAATTAATATATATATATATATATATATATATATATATATATATATAGTCATGGGGTGTAAAGTACAGCATAGGGAATATAGTCAATGGTATTGTAACAGCTATATACTATGTCAGAGGGGTAGTAGACTTGGGAGGGTATCACTTTGTGAGGTGTGTAAATGTTTATGTACACCTGAAACTAATATATAATATATATATATATATATATATATATATATATATATATATATATATAAAATACATTGATTTAAACCTAACAAAGAGTAACAACCATTAGAATTAATATAAAATCTGAACTGTAGAATATTTTAAAGTAACTATAATAAAGCAAATGCAAATATAAATACACACATACATACATACATACAATAAAAAAAGATTTATTTGGCCACACTGTTATTTGCTTCAGTTGAAGCCATCTTTTTCTCAACATAATAACTAGTTGCATATAGAATTTTATTGTCATATGCACTTTCACATATAAGCCTACCTGGTATGTATAATTATCTCCATTTTAGATATGGGGACACTGAGTTTAGAGGCATTAACTGACTTCTCTAAGGACATGTTATATATATAATTAACATATTGTAGAACAGAGCCGGAGAATTTGAGGAGGCAGTGCAGTGCAATGGGTAAGTACAGATGGCTTTGGAAGCAGACCTCAGTCCAAATATTAACTGTCCTTTACTAGCTATGGGACTTTGACCAAGTTATCCTACTTCTCTAAACTTCATTTCCCTTTTCTCTAAAATGAGGCTGATAATAACTCCTACCTCATAAGTTTTTTGTAAGGATTAAGTAAGATAATGCTAGTAAAGAAAGTACTTAGCACAGAGCAATCAATAAACTGTAGCTATTATTATTACAAATCCCACCCCCTTTCCATCACATCAAACGCAAATGAGACCATCTGAGATGATACTTTTTTTTTTAATCAGCTTATATTTCAACACAGGCAGATTCAAAATCCGACTTTATAAGAGGCTATTAAATATAGGTTTAACAATATCTTCTAGTAAGTGAACTTTCCAGTTCTTCCCAATTAAAAAAAATTAAATGTCTTCATAATGTGTATTAGACAGTGCCCTAAAAGCATGTTAATAATTTTAATTCCAACTCTAAATTATTCTCAGTGTAATTTCCCATAAACTCTAATTTTCTTCAATCAAGGTCTGATTTGTTCAGCTGGGTTATGTGTGAGAGACCAAATAAAATAGATGTCGTTTTTCAGTCAATCAGCATGGACTGGTTTATATAACTTCAATGGACAAGCGAACATTTGCCAAGTGGTCTGAATTAACCTTTACTTTGTGCCCATTTCTAGGAAGAATGAATGAATGAACACCAGAGGCCTGCTGGCCTGAGAGCCTCTGCCTGGTGTCTGGCACCCAGAGATGTTTCCTGGCTGACCTTCTGGAGAATGTCCAACCCCGAGAAAAATGGAATCCAAAAGAAGACACAGAATCAGGCTCCATGTTTTCAGAGATTGTATCACATTGGTCACTGGAGTCAAACATGTTTTAACCATCGGCCCTGAGCTCTGTCATGCAACATATTAAAATGAAATGCAAGAACAGTTTGAATCAATCCTTCCTCTTCTTGAAAATCACCTTTAACCCCTGGGGGTGCTGATAATCCCTTTGTAGTTTATCCAGGACACATTCATCAGTGAGGCAGCTAAGCCAATTGTGGCCGCAGCGTTCGCAGGTGACCATGCAGTTTGCCTGCCTTCCCAGAGATACAAGAGACAAAACCAACCTGACAGAGAGGAGCTGGCAGTGCAGGGTCACACAAGAGAGTGGCCCAGGCCAGGCTTTTTGTGCTTATGGACAGGAAAATGCGGCCCTTGGCAGTCCAGCCTTTGCATTCACAGGCTTCTCTTAGGATGCAAACCACAATTCTGAAAAAGAAAAGGGGTTTTCAAGCAGAAACAGAGATTACAAATAAGGATCATTCGACAACAATAACCAAAAAATAAACCCTGGCAGCCACCATTGCTAAGCGAGCCTGGTGGATGCCAGTCTTGCCTTCTCAGTTCCTGATCCAATCAGTAGCTCAACAAATTATCTAGTTTCTGAAGTCCAATGGGCTCTGACCACAGACCAGGAGAGCAAGCCGCATTTAAATGTGAAAAGCTGTTACTGATAGAACCCTGCTGGCAGGCACAAAAAGTACTTTTTACAGATAAAAAGCATGTTTGGCAAATTTGGCTGTTTTGTGCTGGTGAGTTATACAGTGTTTTTTACAAACAAACAAACAAAAACCCCAAAATTAACATCCACTTCCCCATTAAAAAAT